>NW_009195572.1:0-11049 GCF_000690835.1 Fulmarus glacialis | reverse complement strand
GCGGGAGCTCGGGGCGCGGGGCGCGGGGGCGCAGGGAGCGGGCCCGGGATGTCGCGTTACTTGCACTGACTGAGGCTTTTCCGCTTGACAGAGTGCTGGAAAAACGCCGTGAAACCCGTTCTAGATATTCGGACTAGTGGGCCTCCGATCGCTTTTATTTAAGAAACTCAAAGGCTGTAGTAGTGAAACATCTTCAGATACCCATTCTCACTTATTTCTTAATCCCCTAACACATACAGAAACTACAATTACTGTTTTGTCGTGATGTAATTACATCTAATTCCTGAAAAGAATGATCATATCTTCAGTACCATTTACTGGTGATACATATGTGCTGTTACATCTTCCTCCGTAAGCCCAGTCTTTTTAATTTCTGCTCAGAGGAGTCAGAGAGACAACCTGCAAGGAGGTCTTGACACCAGACTCAGCAGCAAACTGTGGCCCTTCTGGAGTTATTGTGCAAGTTGTCAATGAGTCACATTCTGTTCTTGGTTGTTTTCAGACCTGCACAGCTCACCACTGTGGGGAAACGCTGCTGCTTGTGGATTCAGGACTTGTGCATGGACCTGCAGAACCTGGAGCGGGCTCGGAATGACCTGCGCTTTCGGGGTGTAAAAGGCACCACTGGCACTCAAGCCAGCTTCTTGCAGCTCTTTGAGGGAGACCACAGTAAAGTAAGTCAGACAGCCCAGGTCATAGACTTACAGTCTTTGCAGTTCTCCCCTCTGGAATGCTGTTCTGTTTGGAGGAACATGGAGATTCTGGCATCAAATTCACAAGGGCACTGCAATCCCTCTGGGTCCCGCTGACAAGGCCCTGTGTGAAAGTGAGCAGAATTTGGGGAGAGGGTGCTTCCCAGCAAGTATAACATTTGTTGACAGTAAACTGAGAAAAGCAAAGGATCTTTTTGTGGTTGCTGACCTTCCTGAGTTGTTGCATTCTGAGTTCTCTTTGTTTTGGTTTTTTCTTCACCCTGAGGTTGAAGAGCTGGACAGATTAGTGACTGCAAAGGCAGGATTTAAGCGGTATGTAACAAGCATGCTCATTCACCTAAATTTGGTGTTAACAAAGTGTGACTCTTGTGGCCCAGATTCCCCTAGCTGCCAAACTGACTTCTGTGCTGCTGTTGACTTATCTCCTTTTGTGATCTTCCATTCCCAATTGCAGCTTCCCACAGGAAACTTCACCTCCTAAATAGACCACTTCTGCTTGTCTCCCTGTCAAAGCACGGCCGTCCATTTTCCCTCTGCTCTTCTCTCTTCCATCTGCATGCTGCCCAAAATTGACAGCCTGAATCCAAAGTTGTTCTCGTCAGGGCAGAATGACAACCCTCCACTTTAAGAGCTATGGCACTCCTTGCTCAAAGTCTTGCAGTACAGTTGTATCTGTCTGGAGCACTCAACTTCTGTGCTTATCTTTAGGTCTTATATGGTCACAGGGCAGACCTATAGTCGCAAGGTGGATATTGAAGTCCTGTCCGTGCTGGCCAGTCTTGGGGCATCTATACACAAGGTGAGCACACTATTTTTATACATTGGGAAAAAGGGGAAACGTTTTAGATCTTGAAGAGAAGATGCTTATGGTGCAGAACGCTGTTCTCAAGAAATATTAATTGGTGTTCCTTGTTCAGCTGTTCTCTTTGTGATCATGTAAATTCACCACGGGGTACTTGCTTAGTAATCAAACCTCAAAGATCTTAAGACCAGTGGCAAATAAAGCAAGTTTACTGAGCAGATTCTAAGATGGGTTAACAAATCCCACACCAGATATTAGTCTAATCTATGCTAAATTGATCCAGTTAGAGTAAATGTCTTTCCTAGTGATATAAGCGTTTTTAAATTTCACCGTTTGCTCCTAATTAATTGCTTTTCTGATAATGGTGTTATTGTCTCTGTCCTTGTGGATTCTTTTCATTGATTTATTTCTGTTCCCTCCCTCTTCCTCCTCTTGGGCTAAAGTGATCTGTGGTATTTTCTTCTGGTTTAGTTTTGTAGACTGGCTGGTTCAGTGAGCACACGTTATCTGTGTTTGCAAATCACTGTGTAATTTTGTTACGCATTTTCACTGTTCCCTCCTGGTATCTCTTCCATTCCCTGTGAACATTTGCCCTTCTTGGAGTCCTGTTCTATTCTAATACAGCGGACACCTTTCTTTCCTTACACTTTCTTGACTGGGATTTTTAGGCCGGGAAGTATGATTGCAGTGTCAATTTTTTTTGTCAAATTTTTCACTGTGTCCCCAATTTACTTCTTGGACACAGATGCAAACACTTCTCCAAGAACACTAACAGGAGTATATATTGGTATGTGTTAGTTTGATTCTGTTTGTTAATTTCTTGGGCTTTTTTCTAGATTTGTACTGACATTCGTCTTTTGGCCAACCTGAAGGAGATAGAGGAGCCTTTTGAGAAAGACCAGATTGGTAAGGGATGCGAGACATTTCTTGGACTGGTGTATGTATCTTTTAATTTATGTTGGTGCAGCCTTTTAAGCAAACTTAGAAATGTCACTGACAGAAATTGCTTTAAATTAACTGAGGTTTGGCATTGTTAGTATTTTGGGTCCTTTTTAAAGGAAAAAAAATGCACTTTACCCAAAGGTTTCTGGATATTAAGTAATTAAAATCAGATTTGTATTTCTGCACTTCCTGGGTTTGAGGAGAGAGCAGAAGCAGTCACGTATTCCCCACAGAGGAAGACTTGGGTCTGAGGAGTACTGTGTTTTCCATTCCTCATGAAGCTAACTGGAGCTGTAGGTTTTCAGCTTGACTCAGCATTTTGGTCTTTATAAACAGACAAATTTGGAATAATGAAACTAGGCTGGATCCTTGCCAGAAGAATACCAATGATGTCATTCTGACATTGGTAGAAGGGGAGAAGGAAACACAGAGTTTTGGCTGGAAGAAAGTTCAGGCAGTTCCATAGGATTGAATAGGCAAATTAAGCCTTTGTCGTATTTCTTATTTGAATCATTCTGCATTCTATGGTTGGTTTTGATATCCATTCAGCAGAGCAACGGGCAGCAGTATAAGTATCTGGCTTTGAAGGACAATGTTACTGAGCAGATGGGGTCTTGAACACTGCTAAAGTTGCCATGGGTAGCCTAAAGAGTCAGTGCTAAATACTGCATTAAAAATCAAGGCCATTTGTTCTTTTTATGTGGTAGCAAAATGTCTTCTCACTTTTTTTCTCCTCACAGTAAGATGTTTCTAATCTAAAGGGGAAGTGTGGTGGTGTCATTTTCTTTATTCCATTTTGTCTTTAGAAAATCATCATGTTTTGAGGCTTTAGTCAAAAACATGATTCCTGACACATTTTTCTTATCTGGGGCAGGACCTTCATCTCTTCTTCCTGAATGCGCTACTTCTATGTCCTGTTTCCATCACTCTTTCTCCTTTCACAGGTTCAAGTGCTATGCCTTACAAGAGGAATCCAATGCGTTCAGAACGCTGCTGCAGCCTGGCTCGACACCTGATGACTCTGGTGCTGGATCCCCTCCAAACAGCCTCTGTGCAGTGGTTTGAGCGAACGTTGGATGACAGTGCCAACAGGTTTGTTTAGATCGTGCAATGCAGCAATTTCAGAAGGTCTTGTGCAAGAAGGTCTTTTAATGTATTTAGAAAATACTATTTTTAAACTAAAACCACAGGTTACCACCTTGATGAAAAGCAGTCTCAATAGAATCTAGAGACTACAAACTGGTTTCCTCTCTAAGATCAGATGAAAACTGTTAAGTTTTTTTAACATCAAGATCTTCTGCAAAGTAAACCAGCAAAGAGAAGGAGGGATGCAGAAGCCATGATAATAAATAGCTTTCGTAGTCTTCCTGTTTCAACAGCATACTATAGCAGTTCTTATATTTCTCAAATTTTCCTCCCAGTCTGTTTTGAATGTGTTTTTTGACCCTGTTCCTCTTCACTTCTTAAAGAATAATTCAACATTTTATCTGTAATCCCTTAACCCCCCCAAATAATTTAAAGAAACTTATTTTCATCTCTTTGTAAAGTGTTGTTCTTTACAGAACTAGTTCAGATCCTAAAGAAAGAGCACAAACATTATTTTTTTAAGTAATATTTCATGAAAACCTGTGCAGGTCTTTTAGATATTGCTCAGCAAACTTTGCTTTGTTTTCTGATTCTTCATTATGACTATTTTGAGATGAGCAAAAGTTATCTATAATAATTTTCAAATAAATTACAGCAATTAAATTCAATGCATCCATCTTCCAGTGAGTACTAAATTCACATAAAGCTCCTATTTTCCTTTGAAATAGGTAAATACTACTTAGTTTCAAAGTAGTCTTCTGTTGCTGAATTTAATCTCCTAGAATCTTAGAAATCTTTAGATCTTTAAATTTCTAAGATACAGGATTTGTGGAACAATGAACAACAGCTGTTTTGGCTATAGACTAGAGTTCAGATTGTTAATGAGAATGTTATTTTAAAAATGTCTCCACAAACATAATGTCTGCATTAAATTTCATGAAAGCGTAGAAGATCTTTTCCCAAAAGGACTTTACTCCACAGCTGCTAGTCTTGTTAAGAAAAGAGCTGCATAGGCAGCAGAAAAAAATTTAAGAAATTGGATACTGGTTGATAAGGTGTGTTTATTTCTCAATAGCTACTGAGTGTTGAGAGATGTACTGGAATGTTTCAGATTTTATTTTCACCTCATCTAATAGAAAGGGTCATTTGTCCACTTCAAAGTCCAATTGAAAAATTCTGTGCCTTGGATTTTTCTTGTTAAAGCTATAGTGTTTTGAAAGGAGAGCAAGCCAGAGAAAATGCAATCAACCTACAAAACAGCAAAGTCCTTTTGAAGACAGTGTGATAGAATTGGGGGTCTTAAATGTAGCACAAAGTTCAAGTACTAGTATATTTTAAAAGATCGCAGGGCCAGGCACTGCTGTCACAGATGGATGATGCTGTAATTGCTGCACTGTGACACAGAGCCTTTTGTCTGATACAGCTCAGTCCCCACTATTCCTCTCCTCTTCCTCCTTTCCTTTTTGTCATTCTTTTTTGTCAGGAGCCTCCTTTGTTGCCAGGAGCTGATCTCTTGGAGGAAGCCCCCGCCAAATGCATGGATCACTTTGAAAGTTCCCACTAAGCACAGCCAGGCACAGCGTGACAGTGCAGCATGTCTTACTCCTGGAGAGTAGGATCAATAGACAGACAGGGCAAGACGGAACACAGGGGAAGATAGTCTCGTGTTTGCTAGCTCTGTAAATTGCTGCCCTCTTTCCTAGCTGTGTAATCATTGAATTATCTTGGAGCTTTCTGTGTGCGCCTTTACCCTTTCTCTTCCTCTCTCTCCCTTTTTCTACTGGCCCCTGAAAAAAAAAACCCCAAACCCTCCCATCTCCCCAGCTTGAGAGCTACTGCTATAAGATGTTCTTTAGCTTTCCTGGTTGTGACCTTTAAGCAACAAGAAGCACCTATAAGGAGAATAGTTCCAGCTCTAGGGCCACAGTAATGCTATTTACAGAATTACTTACAGAAACTAAAGAGCTAGATCTGAGGTAGGCTGGAACATGGCCTTTATTGCTAACTGGGGCCCTGGGTATGTGTGTTTCGTAGGCGCGTGTGTCTGGCTGAGGCTTTCCTCACAGCTGACATCATTCTGAGTACACTGCAGAATATCTCCGAGGGACTTGTGGTATATCCAAAGGTAAAGCAGGAGATAATGTGTGCAGTGTTGCATTCTTGGTAATGTTGCAGCTATGCCAAAGTGTATAAAAATCCTCCCACTCAAAGGATTACATTTTTATCTGTTAGTTCAAATGGTTGCTGAATTTTGCTCTCCATTCTCACTATATTCTCACTGTTTGCAGGACAGACATGAAAGGGTACTTGTTGAAGCCAAAAGGCAGTAAATTAAAAATTTCTCAAAAAGGATATTTACGACGGATCTGTAGAACACCGCCAAAAGATACTGTCAAGGAAGATCTCATACTGTCCTCTAATTTACCTACAGCTTAAAATCAAAATTCATTGTACATCTTTTCCACAGTAATGTCCTTTACAAGATATAGATTCTAAGTATTATCAGCTTCAATACCTGGATTTCCATAGCTAAGTTCAAAAAGAGAAATTATCTTTGCATCATTGTCCAGTCCTGGAGATTCAAAGGGAGAGGAGAACTTCACTGGGAGTCCCAGTTGTCTACAGAATTGCTATAATGCTGTTTCTTTTTTGTCTTTGTTTTGTTCTGTTTTGTTTAAGGTGATTGAGAGGAGGATCCGGCAGGAACTGCCATTCATGGCCACAGAGAATCTAATCATGGCGATGGTGAAAGCAGGGGGCAATCGTCAGGTACAAATGCAGTCAAAAATACCTTTGTTCACTGCCTGGCATTTCACTCCTGAGAAACAGAAGTACCTGGACTCTTGTCCTGACCATCTCACCTTTCTTTGTTCTCCACCTACTCCCACAGAGTTATTAATATTACACTGGTGCTGCAAAGCCAGGCTCTGCTCTCTGAGGAGAGAGCAGTTGTGGAGATCTGTATTTACTGTTAGGAACACTGTGTGTTTGAGCTAATCTGGCTGTCTGAGCTGGAGAAAAGGGAGACCTATTTTTATATTAGATACTAGTAGGCGTTTTCCTTTTGTAAATGTTTGAAGGAACGTGGAAGACAGGCCAGGATTCTTTAAATGGAACATGTTGGCAGTTGGCTACCTTATAAATGAAAAGAATGAATCAGTGCTGTTAACAAAAAAGCAAGTAAGACCATTCTGAACCATTCATTCATGTGTCACTCTTCCCTAATTCAGTATAGTGCTTTTTATTATTAACTTTGTTTATGGTGCTTCATTCAGTTTTCTCTGTTCAAGCAAATTGAAATTAAATGTTTTCCTTAGTAAATAAATCCAGACACAATTAGATTATATTTCCTTATCATTTAATTTCACAATTCAGTTTAAAACTGATAATCAAATTTACGTCTTAATAAACCAGCTCATTTTCACTTACCTTTAGACAGTAATTTTTCCTTCTATGATTATTTCCACATCAGGGACAGAAGTTAAACTTGCAAGATAGTAATAGCAAAAGGGTTTGCTAGAAGCTTTGAGTAGGATATGTGCTTCTAGTTCTCTGAGACACTCTGGCAACTCACCCGTGATGTTAGTCAGGAAAAATCCTTTTTCCTTTTTTTTTTTCTTTTCTTCCCCGCGTGACTCTGATGTTTGTCACTGGGTCAGTCAGTAAGCTTCCTAACTAAACTTATTAAGGGTCACATCATGTGGATAAGTTCCATTATCTTTTCAGCTGTTTTTTTCTAAAGTATCCCATACTTACCTAAAGAGTCCTCTCTATTTTGATTAGATTGAAGACTGAATTTCATTTGTGTTTGTAATTGGCTTACCTTCTTTCTGGTGCTGTTTGATTACAAATCTGTAGAGTTTAGTACACTTACAAAATCTGTTCTTGTTCACATTAGTATATTGTGTTTTCATGTGCCGGGAACTCCGGAACAGCACATTTTCAATGCTTTCCCATCTCATGGCATAGAAACTCACGTCCTTTCCCCACCACTGAACAGCTCCCTCCCCTAAACATCCAGAAGACAGATCTGTTCACCTGAGGCAGGTCAGTGCTGGAGCAAGATGGCCTTTGGATGGAGGAAACAAGGAACAGGAGATCATTTTCCTCCTAATTGAAGATAGATCAAGGATAATACACGTGAGGAGAAGATTCTTACATGGCTGTAAATGTAACCACATGACTGTATTTTAGGGCCAGCATGGCAGCATCTGATTTTGCAGGTGGTCCCTGACTACAGTTGTGGGTTCCCTTGTTTTTACAGATTGATTCCACAGGAAATAAAAGGATTAGGAAGAGTTTCAGAAAAATTGTTATAAGGGTTTTGTCAGTCTTAGTGCCATGTGAGGGTTCTTTGGGAGAGAATGTCTTAAGGCCCTCAGGTTTATAAGGGTTTTTTTCCCTTCAGTCTGTCCTGAAGTCTCACTGCTCGTTAAGTTAGACAGGTTCTTTTCCCTTTTCCAAACCTGTAGAGGTTTTACATTGTTATGCTCCCAAGGTGTTCCATACAGGGGTTGACTAGTGGTTAATAAGGAATTCCTGTCTTTCAGTTCGTAGAATTATTTTGGGAACAGCTACTGCGGTCTGTCTTTGGAAAAATCACGCAAGTACAGAATAGAACAACTGAAAAAAAAGTCCTGTAGTGACTCCTAAGAGTATTTGGGGAGTTTGAGGAAATGTAAAGGTTCCAGTGTTGTAAGTTTGTGGTATAATTGAACAGGGAACGCATGCGTCATTCAGACTGGTTTAGCCTCAAGGGGCAGATGTGGAAGGATGAAAAAAATCTTGTTTTAATATAGTGGTGTATGAGACACTGCAGTCCAAGCTGTGTCTCATTTGTATGCTGTCCAGTGCAGTACGCTTTGGTATTTCTCCCTCCCGCACAAGGTAGCAGGATGAACATGTGCCGTCAGTAGCAATGGAATGACTTTTTTCTTTTCCTCTTCTCTTCCCCCTGCTCCTACAGGATTGCCACGAGAAGATTCGTGTTCTCTCCCAGCAAGCAGCTGCTGTTGTGAAACAGGAAGGGGGTGATAATGACTTCATTGCCCGTGTCCGTGCTGATCCTTACTTCAGCCCTATCCATAAACAACTTGAAAGCCTGCTGGATCCCTCCTCCTTCACTGGACGTGCTCCTCTGAGTGTACACATGCTATGGATTGTAATGCAATGTGTTGTTTCATCCTGCGTCCTTTTGTATGTCCTTTTGTATTATGTGCCTCTGCCCATACTACTAAGGCAGACACATTTCTCTCTTTCGTTTTCCTTGGCTTTCTTGTTTTTCCTCTCTGTGGGCTTCACACTTTTGATTCTGGACATGTCAGACTGCTAAGTGTCTCTGTGAAACAGACCCCAGTGAGACAAGCAGGTCTGAATGGGGAGGAGAAGGGAACCCTTTCTTTTGCTAATTTTCTCTTTCCCATCTTTCTCCAACAGGTGGCAAAGTTTCTGAAGGAGGAAGTTCGACCAGCGCTGATTCCATACCAAAGCAAGATGGGTGGGAAGATTGAGCTGGCACTTTAGGTATATTCTGCAAAGGTGTATGGGTACAGGAAGGTAATAAAAGCCTTATTGAACCAGGTCTGTTTACTGTGTCACATTATTTTGGTTCTCTACAGTACATTTAACCCCCAGAGCTTACAGCCACCTTGATTCCAGATGGGCTTTTCATTCTTTGTCTGCTGTTTAATCAAGCCTCCATCTATTGTGTGCTGAGTTACTGAGAAATGCTTGATTGTGACAAGGTAACACCTTTCACTGGCCCCTTATAGAGCACTGCCAGCTGTTTAAAGAGCAATGCCAGGTGCTGCCTGACATTCATGTATGACTTGTTGAAGAACAGGGGTAAGGGGAACTGAGCCCACTTCCACCTTACTCATCTGCTCTTAAACTTTCTCCACAGGTGTCTCAAAAGATGATAAAAGGTTTTCCTGGCTTTCAGAGTACTGTGATTTGGGGAGCAAATAGGCCAAAAAATTAGCAATAATGAAAGGGAGAGGCCATGGAACTCCTTGGCTCATCAAATTGGTGGTCCTTCAGTGCTCCCTTGCTGGTTTAATACTGCACCTGTGGCTCCGTAGCTTCTGAAAATCATATTTACAGGCATGGATTAGGAACCAGGCATGGGTTTACTTTTCCAGGTCCTTTGCTGTAGGTGCTTGATACTGAATGGCAGATGGACTCTGGCATGTGAAAGTCATTCTCTACTGCAAGTAAGTTTTGTCTGATAAGGAAAGAAAAAAGATGATGGAATTCATTAGATGCCAGAGAAATTCAAGAGCTTTGGTCTTTTTTCTGACCCTGAATGTTCTGTTTGTAATGTCTGTGCTTTACTTGGACATTCAGTAGTGGACCAAACTCTTCTCCCTTTGATTTAAACTGGAATGATTCCCTTACCTCTTCTTCCACTGTTGTTAAATTACAGTCCATTTCTTTTGCTTGAGTGCAATAAAAAGCTCCCTCTTACCTCTGTTATTTATTCAGACTCTCAGAGATGACATGACCAGAATTACTTGATTATTTTTTCAAGTGTGATTGCTGGAGAGAATTAAGAAAAGCGGAACTAATTGAAAGAAGCTATCTGTTCTCCTTGAGGCCATTGTTTAAAGAGGATTTCAAAATACAGTATGTTTTAATGATGCTTGTCTATATTAAGTAGTCAGGGAAGCTTCAGGCTATGATCTCCCCTCATCTAGACGGCTCTGGCTTTACCTTGCCTCTAGACTATGGCATTCAAAATGTCTCAAACATTTGTGAGTTTTATAGTGTTTAAAATATTTTGCCTCCTCATGCTATTAACATTAAAGTAGCCATATGTTTGAAAAGGATAACTCTAACTGAACACTGGTAATTTTCAAACTATTACTCAAATGGATAGCCAAGAAAGCAAACAGATGTGGAAGTCCTCCTTTTTTGGTCCTCTTTCCTCCTTCTTTGTGGGACTAAAAAAAAAAACCAACCCTGTGCAGAGAAAAGGAACAGCTAACGTATCTTTTCTCATCATCCAGAAATAAATCTTTGTGCTAGGTAGAGGCTGCCAGCTGTGAGGCATTGGACTTGTTTTCCTGGAAAGTTTAAAAAGAGTAACAATGACACAGGGAAAATGTCACCCTCCTAGAAAACTGTGGCATGATACGCAAATCCTTTTGGAGATTTCTACTCCTTTTTAGAAGAGCTTCGTTTGGGACCTCGCTTTTCTTTTTTTCCAGTGGAGCTGGCAGGGGCCAGAGATGTAGTTCCCCACTCTCCTTGGTTGCTGGGAGGAGGTAAGCGAGAAGTGCTTCAGAAGCAGCTCGTTACCAATTCGCGAGGCCAGATCGCTCTTCCAGTTTATCCTGGTACGTATCCCTGTAGTCCGAGTCTGCGATAGATGCCACCAGCAAAGCGTCAGTGGGTCTGTCCTCTGCTTGGAAGGGAAATTAATCTAGACCTGAATGATGGAAAAGAACCGAGTAGCTCCTCAGCGTCTCACCAAGCGTGTACAGGTTTGTTTCCCAGTCGCTGGTG
>NW_009195571.1:1247-27592 GCF_000690835.1 Fulmarus glacialis | reverse complement strand
GGTCCCTTCCATCCCAAACTATTCTATGAATCTATGATTTTATCTTCAAGGGCAACCTCCTCAAAGTGCAAGAATGGCCCATCCCAGTGTGCAGGGACTTGAGTAGCTGTATGAGAAGATCAGCATGGATAAAAAGGTAAATCCAGACTCAGCTCAAACACAAAAAGGGAAGTACAAAGAAGGAAGAAGCAGAGATTGTCTAAAAAGACTATAGAGACATTTCCTGAGTGAGCAGGGATGGAGTTAGAACAGCCCCACAACTCAGCTGGAGCTCAGTCTACCAAGAGAAGTGAAAGGCAACAAGGAGAGCTGCTGTGAGTACATCAGCAGCAAGAGGCAGGCCAAGGAAAATGCTTGTCTTGTGCTGAAGGGGGTTGATGACCCAGTGATGAAAAATACAGAAGTCTGAGTCACTCTATACTTTCTTTGCTCAGTCTTTATTGGTAAGTCTGCTCTCACCTTACCAGATCTCTGTGCCTAACAACAGAGTTTGGGGAGTGAGGGGAAGCACAACAGAGGACAATAGTACCAGGAACTACTCTAGCAAACTGGACATATATAAAGCCATGGGAACAGCTGAGATGTGTTCAAGTATACTGCAGGAGCTGATGTCATTCTGAGACTTCTTTCTGCCATTTTTGAAAGATCACAACTTTGCTTGATTACTGGAGGGTCCAAGTAACTGGAAAAAGCCAATGTTACTCTCAATTAGAAAGAGTAAGGAGGGGAATTTGAGGAATTACAGGCCCAGTAAAGAGCAGAACAACGTCTTGGGACTGGAACAACTCTATGCAATGGCACAGTCTGAGGACCAAGACTCTGGGGAGCATCTCTGCAGGAAAGGATATAGTGCCCTGATGGGCCATAAATTGAACACCACTATCTGCAGCATGTCCTTGCTGTCATGAGGGCTAAGCACTTTTGGGGCTGCACCAACAGCAGTGTAGGATTTTTGCCAAGGAAAGCCATTATTCCCCCCAACTCAGCTACCATGAGACCATATCCAGAGTACTATGGCTAGTTTTGAGTTCCCCAATATAAGTGACATACTAGGAAAGTCCAGCAGAAGCAATAAAGATCAGTGGTTGGAGCACTTGGCATGCAAGGAGGGATTAAGAGAGCTGGAATTGTTTAGCTGGGGGAAGTAAAAGCTGTCTTCAACTACAAAAAAAGGGTGATAGAGGACATAGACAAGCTCATACCTGAGGTCCACAGTGAAAATACAAGAGACAGCAAGGGATATTCAGTTTGGATATTAGGGTAATATCTTTTGTGATGAGAGTAATTAAGCACTGGAGCAGGCTGCTCAGAGAGGCTATGGAGTCCCCATCCTTGGAGAGGATCCCTGTGCATCCCTGAGAAACTTGGTCTAACTTTGAAGCTGGTCCTGTAGAGGACCTGCAGAAGGTTGGACTAGGTAATCTCAGGGACCCTTTCCAATCTTAATTACTCTGTCATTCTTTGACTTTAAGTATATAACGAAGAACTGATGAGTGAGTAGTGAACCATGGCATCCTGGCAAAAAATCTGTCCCAGCAGAAGGAGGCTACCAGCACAATTTTCTTAAAAAATTCCCATTAAGTTTTGGTAGAACAGTACCTGGAAGCTGCAGTACAGTGATTTATTGCTTTCTGACACATAAAAAGACTGTTTCAACTGGAACCTCATTCTGAAACAACATTCTGAAACCTTCAGCCAGTATTAAAATTGAAAATGCATCTCTACTTATTTAAAAAACAAAACAAAACAAAACAAAACACACACACATAAAAAAAACAAAAACAAAAAAAACCCCAAAAGCAGAAAGCTGTTGAGAAAACAATTTGCAAGTAGGATTGAATCTGGTGTAATATGATGGGATACAAGCTATTTTGATCCAAATCTTTGGCTCCCAGTACAGCTCCTTTGCACGGATCTCTTATCTTAATGCTGAGTTAGTAAAAATCCTGGGAACTCTCCTTCTGTAAGGAAAATCCTAGCTGGCAGAGAAAGCAAGTATAGCTGGCTTTGCTCCAGGGTACTGAAAAGAAGGCCATTTCCAGGGCAGGGGTGGGAAGCTGAAATAGCTCATTATAACGGATACTGGTTTTGACAGTAATGAAGAAGACTATCTCCTCTCCATATAAGTACTTAAATATGTTGAGTAATGAGACTACTGAAAATAGATATGCATTCCACATAGTTTGGGGCAAAAGTTTCACCCTTTTTTTTTAAAAAAACAACAACAACAAAGCTCAAAATCATTGATTTTTGGAAGCCTTTACATTTATTAAAATTAATACTATAAAATAATGTTAGAGGAAAAAATACCTAAATTACTTATTATAGGAATTATTTCTTCTGCGAGAGATACATTGTTTTCCATAGCAATAATTGAAATGTGATGCTAGATTCTGATTTTTCTTATAACTATATAAATCCAAAGTAGCATAATTATTAAAGTATTTGTTATGAATATTTACATGGTATTCTGAGAGCAGAATTTAGTTCATACATTTCCAGTCTTCAGTCATTTTTTTTACAGCAAAGGATAACTGACTGTAGCACAGAAAGAAACAATATAATCAACATTTTAAAGCACACTCCCTTTGAAATTACAGCCTTCTAACTATTTAGAACCACATTTCATAAAACACACGAAAGAACTGATTTGCTGAGACTAATGAGAAAAACATCAAAACTGTATAAGCCATATATTTATATTTTCTTAGGACATACTGCTGAATTCTAGACAAACCTGTCCTGCTAATAAATTTTATTTATGAATAATGTCTGGCTATAAAACACCGCACAATTTTCAGCACAGCCCAGAGACTAAAAAGTCTTCTTCTGCCATTCGCATTCAGTGTAGTTCTGGATTCCAGACAAAATTCCAGACAGGAAGATTTATGCAATGTGCGCAGAGTGCATTAATCCACTGCACTACAAAGTCCATTAATTTTGAATACTGCTATCAATTGCACTACATGACATGGTGATAACTACATTATTACCTTTATAAAAATGCCTTTCCTGATATTGAGGGCCTCATTTTTACTCTCTGGATACTTTGTGCAGTTTTGTACATGCACATGGGTAGGCAGAAATCTCAAATACATATGCATATATGTTAAATATTGGCATTAATATTTATTACATCTTTAATATCATAATGCCAGGATGCTCACGTAATTAAATTAGAGATCCACCATCTTTTTTATTTGTTTATTTTTATTCTTAAACTTTGTAAATTAAATTTTCCATAACTGGAAACTAATGAAATTAAAGGCCAACAATAGAAAGTGTAACCAACTATTCCATCCCATTTTGGTGGATTTGAAAGGATCTGACTAAGGATCTAAGAAGAAATTCTGGTTCGACTGAACCATTCAATTTTATGGAGTCAAGGTGTGCTTTTCAGTTTTAGAAGAGAGACTCACATTGTCTAGGTTCAGATATTTATAACGTTTACCTTAAATGAGGAGGGGAGAACTAGATATTTCTTAACGAAGTCAAGGCATGTTAGTGTGTAAATCAACTAGCTGGACATAATGAAAGGGATCTCAACAGGCTAGTGAGACGGGCTGACAGAACCCCCATGAAGTTCAACAGTGGCAAATGAAATTCTGATAAATATAAGGATTTTTTTTTTAAGGATTTTTGTTTCTTTTTTTTTTTAGTTGGGGGGTGGTCAAATACTGGAGCAGGTTTTCCAGAAAGGCTGTGCAGTCTCTATCCTTGGGTGTGTTCAAGACTCGACTGGAGACAGCCTTGAACAATCTGATCTGATCAGACCTGCTTTGAGCAGGTGGCTGGACTAGAAGCCTTCCAGAAATCCCTTCCAACCTAAATTATTCTCTGATTCTGTGACTTTAATGGAGATTTTATTGCCATCTTCAACTAGCAAATGGATGCTTATAGAAACTTTCTTGGATGTGCAGAGGATAGGATAAGACATGAAAGATACAAGCTGGAACACAGGAAATTCCAGATAAATATAAGGAAAAACTTCTTCGCCATGAGAGTAGTCAAGCACTGGAAAAGGGGACAAGAGAAACTGTGAAATTTCCAGACTTGGAGATATTCAGAACATTGCTGAAAAAGGCCTTGAGCAACCTGATGTAATTTTGAGGTTAGCCTTGTTTTTTTGTGGGAGTCTGGACTCCAGAGGTCATTTCTAGCTAAAATCATTGTATGATTCTGAATATATAAAAGTCCCTTAAATTTTCTTTCCATTTTAAGGGCTTACATGAAAAGTTGCCTTCAGGAATTCTGCAATTATTTTTTGATAGAAATATCAACATCTGGTTGCAAAAACATCCCAGAGTAACATTTCTCTTTTCCCCATACACACATATTCTGTGCATTATTTCTGGTTCAAGTTTGTAACTGCAAAGATGTAAGTCCCTCTGAAAGTGTGGCTGTATATATGATCAAACCCACACAATGCATAAGCAGTAATTAACCATAGATTTCTACTCCACTTGTAAATGATACAGAATTGGTAGAGCTGGAAATAATCAATGATTATATGACTTAATCTAATTTTTTGCTTTTTTTCTTCTTGGATTATATCCAAGAGATGCTTATGACATGTTAACTAAAAAACATCCCAGTTTTTTATTATAGAAACTCATTAAGACATTGGCCTGTCTATGGGTGGTCAAACACTTTCAACAGAATATATTTGTAGGAAAGAAATGTGGCTGTCAGATGTTTTAAACCACAGCCTGCTTTCCATGCATCTTTTTGATTTGTTTTCAGAAGGCAAAATTCTGAAAACTTTTTTTTTTTCACATGAAAACTGGGTACTAACAGAGAATATTTTGCCATCCTGAAAATGGGACAACATTTCTATTCAATGATGAGCTTTTTTTTTATATGTTACAATCTTTTTTTGCTGGACTTAAATCTCCTATGACATACTGCAGCAAAGAAACCTTCATCTTACCATGCATGAGGTGAGGCAGTGGTCTACAATGGCTTAAGTAGTTTAGCCAGGTGACTGGAGAATGTGTGTGGGGGGTTATGTTTAGTCATTATAATTTGATTTCTTTATAATATGAAATATTTCTTCATATATACGACTTGGAGCAGCATTTATTTATTACGTGTAACTCACCTATTCAAGGCCTCTTCTATGAAAGACAGTGGTAGAATTAAGGCATGAATTTAAGAGGTGTTTTTGATTTATTGCTTCTCTAACCTGCACACAAACAAAACAAAACAAAAACCTCCTTGCTGTCAAAAAAAGGTCCCAATTAAAAATTTAAGAATGGATGTGTAATAACAAGAACAATCCTTCCTCAATCCAATTATGAACTGAATTCTGCTTTTGTAGACAGAGTAGCTGTTACATATGATGCTGAAAGCGGTGTTTTTAACCATGCTTAAGAAAGAAGCTACACAAAAGTTGTGTCGTATAAATCTAATGTCAAGCAGCATTGACATATTTAGTCTGATGAGGGTGAGGAAAACAAACTACTGACAAAATATCAGAGCAGATGGCCTTTTGCTTCCCACATGTCAAGCTTCTTGTATACCAACTGCCATGCTGCCATTTGTTTTTGTTAGTAGGACCTTAGGTTAAGTAAGCATCAGGTTAAGAAAAGGGATTTTTCTAGGTGAATTAATTCCCAAAAGCTGAGATGGCATCCTTGGGGCCATTTATAGATTTGTTATCCATATTGTACACTTCCAAACCACTTACAGCAGCTGCTGGGACCAAAATCCCCATCACACTCTCCGTTCTGTGAGCACAAATAGTTGATGTCTAAATATTTCATTAGCCTGCAGTTGTAGACTATATTTTTCTTTGATATGGCCTAAATATGAGTTTTATATGTGTATGAGCTAAAGAAAGCTCAAAAATTATTTTCACAAAGAATTTTGAACCTTCAAAAAGTGATTTACAAGCTTATTTTTATTTCTGTGAGTAATCTCACTGAAGTTAATTCATTAAGCATTAGGTAAATTCAGAGGGGTTACTGAGACTGGAGCTTTAGTGGTTAACCTTGGTGTGTTAAAAATCTTATATTGGTTCATGAGGGTGTAAGGAGGAAAATGGAGCAAAAAATTAAAGATTTTTCCTTCTTTTTAAATATAACTTTTCTTTTTGATTGTGTTTGTCTTTTCTTTCTCAGCTTTGATGGTCTCAACTGCAGCCTTTCTGATGGATCAAGCTCTGGTACAGTGAAATAAAGACAGGGTAAGAAAAGTTGAATTCTTTTAGTGTGAATATATACAAAAACACCCTAGGAATGGGTAGCACCCCCCATCCTCTGCCTCTCAACTTCTTTGCACGCTGGGTTCAAATATCCAAAAATACTCCCTGCACAAGCTTTGATTTTTAAAGCATCTTTACTGTCACTGTTCTGATACTGCATCTACAGTCAAAGGAACTGTTGCTTTCTGGCAGCTGCACAAAATGACTTGTAGCTCTCGTATGCAGTCCATTCTCTCATCCCTTTCCAGTACAGACACGCAAGCATTCTTTTTAAATTCTTTATTTTTTAACACTTTATTTGGGGTGTTTCTTTATTCCTTATTTTTATTGACTTCTATAGCACGAAATGATAAATTTTAAACCTAAACCATCTCTCAGCTTAGCTTGTTCTTATAATGTATCTGCAAAATGTTTTTTCCCTCTGGATCACCAGACTTTTTCAAACTCCAAAATAAGGGAAATACAAAATATGTAACATACATATCTAAATTTCTAAGTCGATACTCAGACAGTCTAATGAACAATTCTATTACTTGGGACATCTTATATCTTGGATTGTGTCTACACAAGGGTAAAAACAGCATGGAAATTTTTTAATCTTGCTCAGCGTTTCTTGTGACCTTTTGAAAGTGTGATCCCTCCTGACCTACATGTTTTCAGGCAACCCTAAATAATCCACGAGTCCCTAACTGTTTTTTTAAGGTGTCGGGGGATGCCTACCTGTGCAATGGCTGTATCTTCAACCGCAATGTAGACATACCCGTACTGTGCTACTAGCAGCCCTCCTGTTACCAACAATACACGAGTACAGAATATTGCCTTTCAAAATGATGAGCAGACATGAAGGGAGGGATTCAGTAGGATAGGATAAATCAGTTGCAGATCTACACACTAAAAATATATTCAAGTGACTGCAGAAGGGTCATCTGGCAGAAGACTCTCTGATTTAAAAGTGACTTTCCAGCTACCAGTGATGAATTTTTATGCAATAACTACTGGACATTGGCGGGGGGGTCTGTGGTGCACTGACAGCAGGACATTACACTAAATTACAATAATCTCCCTGTTAAATTTCCTTCCCATTTTTCCATTTGTTGTAGCTACATACCTTTTCCTCATGCCACTCAAACTGTGAGGTAGGATTTTTTTTTCCTTACAGCTGGGTACAATTCCCCGAACAAGGAACACAGATCTCTAAATGCAGTTTCTAAATGCTATAATGATATAAATCAGTATCACAATAAATGTGTTGATGATTGTGCAGGTAGTTCAACAATCAGTTTATACAGTTTGATACAATATTGGATTTGTGAATTCAGTGAATTAATTACACCTCTCAGTTTTAATGTAGATTGGTAAAAATTGTCCTATTTCATATATCAATTGCACGGTCAACAAAATTAAATAAAAAACTTACTTTTGGGCAGTGCAACTCTGCCATACGAGGTGAGACAGAATTATGCAATTAAACTGTAACTGGACAATATTATAGATTTACATCACAGGATAATCAGAATCAGAAAACATTGTACACATTCAGAAACTTTCCTGTCAGTATGTGCAGTGCGACTCAAACATATTGACAGTGAAAACGGTGACAACTTTATCCAAATCCCACACAGATTTCCACTGTTGTGAGAGTGCTCCAGGGATGAATTTAAGGGTAATCAAGATTAGCACACAGAGGAAACTGAAACATATTGCTCACTGCTTTCTCCTTCCATATGTAGACCTACAATTACTTCCCCTTGTTTTATATTCTGCATTACGTGGAATGACATCATTGAGCAGGCTTACCATTTATACTGCTGGAAATGGTAAACTGTTCCGGAGATAAACTAGATTGCTGCCTTGTCACAATAAAGGTCTCATCTTTCATCGTAAAGGCTCCAAATTGTCCCCCAAAAAGGAAATACTGGCAGTGATAATTTATAAAAGGACATTTTTAAAGAAACAAGGTAGAGGAACTCTATTCAGTCCTTCCAAGTCCAAAGCCGATTGGTTTTCATCACTCAGTGTTTGCTGGCCACGCTTTGTTATCAAATTGGCACGAATCTCACTGAATTGATTCAGTTCAATGGCACACTGTAAAGTGTGCAGGTTATGGCTCGCATTATTCTCCTCAAAGAATATCACTTCTACGTCATTGTCGTTCATCCTCCAGCTTTGCTTCTCAATAGTCCCCATGCTATTATACATATACATCATGAGTATTTGTGCCCAAGCAAAACTAAAACAGAAGGACACATTTGTTTTGTAGTAGCTTCAGGATATTTGTATAAAATTGTCTCTGAAACATCAGAAAAGCTAAAGATAGAATAAAGAGGATATTTGTCCTCACTGCAGGACTTTTCCTAGTTGGATTTCTTCTTTTTTTAGTTTTTTCTTGAGACCTTCTCTACTGTATTTTAAGTAATGTTCCATCTAAAGTCCGTTCCACAGTTCATTGCATTCATTAAGCCTTCCACTACAAAGAACACTAGAATATGGTGTAAGGAGATACAAAAATGTGACCTTCACCACCGACTGGTGTCCTACTTTTATTAGCACTGAGGTTTTAACTTCAGTATCCTTCTCAAATTTCCTTTTGTATATTTGCATTCTTCTACAAAAATGAAATCTGCAGGTTTTTCTCCTCCCTTTTGTATTTAAACTGTATCATAGATTTACTGTGACCTCTTTGGCATGTTTAAAGTGAATGAAATGCTTTTTGTCCATTGAACAGAGTAGTAAAAAAAAAAAAATAAAGCTATATATTTAGATCATGGCTGAAGGGGCTTCTTTCATATTACTTCCACTAGTAATACGAATTTTAATATCAGGTTTATTTTCATTTGTAGCAGTATGAACTTGAAGTAATGCCAATGACTTCAGTGAATTTACCGTGGACTTTCAGTCAGTAAAGGCTCTGACCCTTGGAGATCATTGAAGTTGCTCTGGATTTACCTCACAGTAATACATCAGAGAATGAATCTGAGATTTGTTTACAGGAGTATAAAAGGGTAAGTTTGCAGAGGACAATATAAGGACCAATTTAATTAACATCAGCAGCATCCCTGAGAAACTGTCGGTGTGGCTTTTATTTGCTGAGAACATTTTCTGTACAAGCTGGATGGATTATTGGAAGACACAAGAGAGTGCAAAATCCCATTTACAAACACTAACTGTCCATTGTCATATCTCTGCCACATTTCTATTAAAATATTAAATACAGCTCAGCCCTTAATGACTCTTTCAACAAAGAACTGCCACACCAAATAGCCATCTTCAGGGTTTTGTGTATATTTTTTTTTTTTTTTCCTGAGCTATTCCCATGGCAATATTATTTATCATGTAGCAACCTGAACAGCTACTAAAAACCCATCTGAAACAAAGAACAAAATGAGGCAGCTACACCTGTTCATTATGTCCATTTCTGTATGGCATCAGCTAACAAACCCACCCAGTCTTGGGAGCAGGAATAAATCTTGTTAATTTAATGACTGGACAATAAAAGAAAATGTCCTGCTCGTTTTTAATAGCGTAACGTCTAATAAAACACCCTCCAAGCCAGAGCTTGGAGGGAAAAATTTATTTTCATATTATTCACAGTGAATTGCTCTTGATATTAATTAAACAACAGCAATGCTATTGAATCTGTTTCTTCCTAAGACCTGTTGTATCCAGTGTTCTGACTGATTTTCCTTTTGCTTTCACAATATGTCAGGGAAAATATGATTGTTATAATACAGAGCAGGACATGTACAAGCTGAAACGATCTGAAGTAGTCCCTAAGAACATCTATTGAGCTACAACTAATGATGCTGTGTTCAAGGCTAGGAGACTGCCAATGGATAGAAAAAATCACTACCTAATGGAAACAAATCTAAATGTTGATAAGGCAAGAGAAATTAAGGAACTGACACAGAAAAGCCCTAGATAACTGCATTCTGCCTTAATGAACCTGTGGTTTGATTTTTCTAGCTAGTCTCATTTACGCTTTCTTGAAAGCCATTGTCCTGCTGGGATCAGTGGTATTTTGTATCAAAGTAAATTTGGTGTAGTTCTTAACTTATAGTAGATGCTGTAGAATAAACTGAGCATAGTTAAAAAGAAAACAAAAAACCACCCAAAACAATGTTCAGTCCTTACTCAGTAAAGAAACTGTGGTTTTGACAACTCTTGAACAGTAAGAGGCTGGGAGAGAAAGAGAGATTTAGAAAAAGAATAACTGGGAAGATGGATAATTTGAAGAGTTCTTAAAACAAGTTGAGAGTAACATTGAAGGTGGAAATAAAGAAATAAGGGATAAGAAATTTCAGAAAACACTTAAAAGAAATTGAAGAAGCAATTTGCCTACTTATAAATGATAGTAAGTTTTTTATAACATAGATAAGAAAGGAGTTTTCTATTATCTTGTTTCTAACTTTGGCAAAAAAAGTTCTGCTCAAGTGAAGAATCCTTTCAAAGAAAGACAAATGAGGTCCTTGGTATTTCACTGTAAAAAAAATTGTATGCAATTAAAGTGTGTGAAACAGCACCATCTAGAAAGAGCTACTCTAAATTGTACACACTGATGATCAATTCACATATATAACTAAGATACAGAAAATTCCAGGAAAAAAATCCCTACATTGTGAAACAGAAACAGTTGTTTGTTTTTTTTTTTAATATCTGAGAAATCCCTCCCGATTTAGATAGCATGAGGTAAGAGGAATCACAATGCAGAAAAGCCACAGAGAGCGTGAAGGTTCATGAAAAGTCTCACATTTTGAGGGAGATAGGTTTCAGACATGCACTCTCCAAAAATGGCCTGCATTCCTTACACAGTGATGGGAAAATTGAGGATTTCTGGTTAAAAAAAAGTCTCAGAGATATTTCTATCTGTTGATTAGACATAATAATCTACCTACATTGCTGCATCCTGGAACTTAAATGTAACAATTTATTGAGAATGTGAACTGTCAGGACTTGGCTCTGAGTTTTCTCTCTTATGTATGCACTTATAACAGTAAGGAAGATGAACCATTTAAATGGAGTTAACACGTATCATCACACTAATCATACACGTGGGAAATTTAGACAAGCTACTGGACATCCATGTCCCTCTTCCAAACATCAAGCTTCAAAGCTAAGAAAAACTAAGGTTAAGAAAAAAATGTTTAGTTTACTTAGGTGTAGGTTAGGCCATCCCTGAAATCAGGGTAGATCTGAGAGGATGTTAGTAGGGTCATAAGATAATTATCTCTCACGAGAAACAGGAAAACAGATAGTCATCCTCTGTGGTTAGTGTAGGAGAAGATTATAATGTGTGAAAAGATCAGTATCTCTACTTAGCTCACTGTTTCTGGTATTCGATTGAATTATGAATTTTCCAAACTCTTCATTTCAGAGTGTTTCTTAAGCCTTTACTGAGAATCAAGAGAGAGGGAGTGACTGTTTTGTAAGAAGTGTTTCCTTATTGTCAGTGGGGTATTTCTGCTCTTTATTGATTGTGTGAGTTCATCCTGCTGTGTAGTTGTTGCCTGGCTTATCCTGTGTTGCTACCATGAGGATGCTGCTACCCAGAATGAAATGTGTTACATCCCAGGACATGCAGGTGCAAGATCCATGAATGCTGATGTTTCTGTTGTGGGGTTATTTACTGTGGCTGTGGTGGAGATCTCTTGGCATTAAGCTCTGTTACACAAGCTATAAACAACTTATGTCATCTTTTTTCCTAGGAAATAACTGCTTTATCAACTTTCCTTAGTAACACCCCATAGCTGCCAGCTAATTTTTCCTCAAGGTAGTCCAACTGATACACGTGTAATTAAACCATGACCAATTGTTCCCAGCTTGAATTTAGGTTTGAAGGTTCTTGCTTCTGCTTCAAATACTAAGAAGGGCTCACGTGCCTGACAACTCAACTGATGTTTCACTTCTAACAACTGGCCTAGTAAGATAAGACCTCTGTCTGCAAACCTTATCTCACTAATATCCTTGAACTTGCATCCAGAGGAGGGCAACAAAGCTGGTGACAGGGCTGGAAGGCATGTCTTATGAGGAGCGGCTAAGGACTTTGGGTTTGTCTAGCTTGAAGGAAGGGGGGCTGAGGGGCGACCTCATTGCTCCCTCAGCTTCCTCAGGAGGTGAAGAGGAGAGGGAGTGCTGAGCTCTTCTCCCTGGGATCCAGTGATAGGATACGTGGGAATGGTTCAAAGCTGCTCCAGGGGAGGCTTACACTGGGCATTAGGAAGCATTTCTTTATTGAGAGGGTGGTCAAACACTGGAACAGGCTTCCTAGAGACATGGTCGATGCCCCAAGCCTGTCAGTGTTTAAGAGGCATTTGGACAATGTCCTAAATAACATGCTTTAAGTTTTGGTCAACCCTGAAATGTTCAGGCAATTAGACTAGATGATCGTTGTAGGTCCCTTCCAACTGAAAATCTTCTCTTCTCTCTTCTCTTCTCTTCTCTTCTCTTCTCTTCTCTTCTCTTCTCTTCTCTTCTCTTCTCTTCTCTTCTCTTCTCTTCTCTTCTCTTCTCTTCTCTTCTCTTCTCTTCTCTTCTCTTCTCTTCTCTTCTCTTCTCTTCTCTTCTCTTCTCTTCTCTTCTCTTCTCTTCTCTTCTCTTCTCTTCTCTTCTCTTCTCTTCTCTTCTCTTCTCTTCTCTTCTCTTCTCATGACATAACTATCATGGTTGTTACTGAATGTATTCAGACAGCATTACGCAAATTTCCAGCATGTTATTCCAGTCCTAGCCTTTTACAGCAGTCGTATGCCAGTTTGCTTACACCCTTTTCCTCTACTCTCCCCAAGAGATACCCAGAAGATTGTATACATTCAACAATTTCCAGACAGCAACCAGTGTTACTGAAACAAAGAAGTTCAGTAGCTAGATTAATTCAGTAGCTAAATTAATTTCCATAATCTATATGTAAAGAAAATTTGTTTGGTTTTTTGGAGATCTTTGCAATTTCCCCTCTCCTCATCCAAAAATCCTGCATCACATTCCAAATTGTTATTCTTAAAAAAGGTCCCATGTCAGTGTGCTTACATCCCGCTTTTCCTGTGCAATGCATATGATACAGCACCACATCAATTTTCAGTTTCTCACCTAAGCTTTATAAAAATGAGATTCTTGTAAAAGATATTATTTTAGTTAGTTTAAATCTTTAAAATATATTAGGGATCTTCAGTTTACCTTTTTCTTGAGGCTGTCAGAGCTGCTTTCAGAAGTGTATTTGGCAAAAAATGTGACATGATGTTATCAACACATAATTTTATTTCACTTATTGATATATTTTTTTTGGGAGCTGGATTAAGACACTTGCAATTCCTACTCCCAGACTAATATCACCTGAGTAATCTTCCACAGATTTCAGGGCTCAAAGGTATCAAAAAATGTTTAATGGCATGTTTTTATACAGTGTTTAATTAATTGGACTCTTTAGTTATAGATTAAAAAAAAAAATATTAAGATAGCAGAAAAATGGTCTAGTTTACAGGTATCAAATTATGCCATTGAGAAACACAGAGAAATTAGTCACTGATGTATTATTAAATTTACCCTATTATGCTTTACCTTAAAGCATAGATGTTTATGATCTTTAATAAGAGATATTTTTATCTATTGCATTAAAAATCTCTTAGCATAAAATTTCAGAAGAATAGAAAGGCAATGAGAAATCCTACATGTTAATTAAGAACCTGATTCAATATTAAAAATTATACAGATTTTTACTAACCTATGTTGTTTGCTTTAGCCAGCAGTGCTCAAAGAACCTTTTAAAACTCCACAATCACAGGAACAAATATATTATTCTTCTATACTGGTCTCACACATTTATATGCCAGTTTCAGAATGAATATGTGTTTCCTGGAAATCCAGTTGTGATTTCTGTAAAATTAGAGTTGGGGCATAGTCCCTTTCCAGGGATCTTACTCTGACACATAAAATAGGTCAGATGAATTTTACCCTGACGGTGCTGCTTTCCTTCCAAGACTTCTGAAGGAGCCCAGATTGATGAGCTAGGGTAGGACACCTGCATTGTAGATGAGTGAATTGGATGAGAATCATTTCCATAAGCCATTTGCTAAGGACAAGTTAGGAGTCCTGTGTCTACTTTTCAGACAAGAGAAATAATTGTGGATATCTTGAATTCTTGGTACTTAGTCTCAAAAAAAATCCCTGGCTCTACTCTCTGAGGATCAGCTAATCATTCCACTCACTAGGTATATTGGGTGCCCACAAACTTGCCTCCTGAAACTACTGTTATTTTGAGTAATGCTTTAAAGAGACACAGTACCAGGTGCTGGTGACACCTTCTTCATGCAGAAGAAATGAGAACTTTTTAAGGGTCTTTAATATTTGGAAAGTGCAAGCACCTAAGGAAAAAAGCACATTTGTCAGAGTGAGGAAATATATTCAGCTAGAAGTAATGAGCAGAGAGATAGGGCTGATTCTTTCTCTAGTACATGTCAGATATATTTATCAACTTGCAGTTTATTGTGCATAAGAGTCAACCTTAAAAATGAAAATTTTAGCAAACAAGAAAAGTTTTGTCACAAAAAAGATCTGTGAAGCTTTGGAAAGCTTTTTTTTTTTTTTTTGCCAGTCAACAACTGTATTAATTTTAACAATGCAACTTTTGTAAAAAATCAGTTTTGTTTTAGCAAATAGAGGGACAGGTTCTATAATGTTAATGACTGACTTTGAACCCATCAAACAGGCTTTAAAGTGCCATTACTTCACTGCAAAGTCATTAGAAATTTGTGCAGAAGGAAACTGTTGTAAGGTGAATTTGTTATTTGTATTCAGTGTAAAAGAAAGTCACAGACCAGTCAGTGATACTTTAAATTTGGCAGGTCTCTTTGCGAATTTATCATAGACTATTTCTGAAAACCCTACAAATATTTTAATCCAAATTGGTGCCACATTTTAGCACCTGAAAGATAAGATCAAAGACTATCTGATGAAGAAATGTTAGCTGAGTACCGTCTGCTTATATGTAAAATGAGACATCGAAATTCTGCGCTCTACCTTAGTTGAGCAGCCTCACTCTCTTCCAAACAGACCACCTATTGAGACCCAAGTACTGGAAGCAGCTAAGAAGTTTCTGAATTAAAATATCCCTATCTCCTCTATATTTAATTGTTCTCAGTAGGTCATTAACAGAGTTGCATTACCCAGGGAGAGGTAGTGTTGTATCATTTCCATACCCAGCTCCACATCATGTTGTATTGTCGCTTTCAATAGTGAATTGAAGAAGTGGACAGTACAGCCAGGGGTTCCTGCTCATCTGAAAGGAATTAAATCTTTCAACACTAATGCTGTCGGAAGTATTTATTTTTGTCCTTTTGAACTAGTGTAGTTGAGTCAGTTAATTATGCTTTAGTTTTATAGTTAACTGATGTGCTAAGAGTTTTGCTTTATCAGTTATGGATTCTAAGAATTAATGCTATTTCTCACATATATAGTAAGCTCAATTGGTTAAACTGTGAATATGTGTGATGCTGAAAAAATTATTGAAATGGCCTAATTATTAATCACAAAATTGTTGAGAATGGAAGGAATGTCTTGAGATCATCTAGTCCAACCTCACTACTCAGGCGGGGTCACATAGAGCAGGTTGCCTGGGACCGTGTCCAGTTGAGTTTTGGGTATCTCCACAGATGGAAATGCTATTTTTTGGCATTGGTAGTGGATCTGATGTGCTTGGTGGGCCATACACTACTACTTATATATACTGCTATGTGTCTGGATTTATGTCAATGGTTTGCAGATGGGAAGGAGAAGGAAGGTTCATGGTTGGTACTTGTGAACAAGCACTGAAGAATTGCTGAAAACTAGTAGCAGGACAAACTCTTTTGAGCCCTACTTAGTCTGTAGTACTTCAGCATAACTGGTATTATTGGGAATGATCCAGTTCTTAGAAAGATGTGAGAAAAAAATAAAGCCAAATAAATCAGGGAAGTTTTGAGGAGCAATGAAAAGTAAAAGAAAGCCAGCCAGTGAGTGGTCAAGGAGACCTGAGCATCTGTCAGTTCCAAAGGATGACAGGATTTTAGCAGATAGACATGCTTGTCCACTCTTTTGAAACCATGTTTATTTTTTTGCTGTTGTACTTCAATTACTGAATAAGAAAAGAAAAAAGAAAAGAAAAACCACGAGAGGTGGTTTGACCAGTATATGCCATCCTTCATCCTTCCCCAAAGGGAAGGACTGCAAATACTCAGATTGTCTCAGATACAAGGAAGCTGCTAACACAGAGGGCGGTGTAGCTCAGATGTCAAAAAGCAGAGAGGGCTTTGATCTAGAAAAGCACATAAGCATGCAGTCTAAATTTGACTAAATGAATTACTGAAAGTCTATTAAAATCAGTGAGGATTATAGATGTGCCTGATTTCTGATGTGCCTGATTTTCTTAAATACATGCTAAGCACTGAGGTGTTGTTCCCAATTAGTGAACTCTGAAACATCCCTCCAAAAATGCAGTGGTCCTCTCACAGGCTACCTCTCCACTGGGGACTTACCTCTCCTTACTAAGTCAGTATCTTTTGTAAACTGGGGATGACAATATTGCCCACTTTCCAACCTTTGTCTGAAATCAAGGTTTCTCAGGATAGCAGTGCCTCTCAAGCACATAACCTCTGCATAACAGCGAACAGAATGGGAGTAGTCTCTGGATGGGGGTTCTCAATGCTTAAGGAAACATAACTCCAAGCAGCCGTTAGCCAAAAAAACTCGCTGTAGCTCTAATATACCAACATTTTATTCTCTTGTTGAAGTCAGGTACTCTTTAACTTATTGTGCTGCTTTATTTATATGGAGAATTTTGAATGTAAATGTGATCTTCATCTTTGCTTTCACATGATTTTAATAATAACTGCTAAACTGCAAATCTACTGTACATAGGAATCAATTCTTATATCCTCACAGTAGCGACTATGAAATAAGGAACATAAAATTACACAGCTAGATACTCAGTAATTACAAATAATTCATCTTCACCTCAAGCCTTCACAAAAATAGTGTTAGTTTGGGTTTAAGGAGCTGAGGTAGATCAGTAGCTGAGAGATATTTGAGCCCTTCTTACCTCTTTTGTTCATGCTGCCATCAATGTAAGTCGTTTCTAATTACATAAATAAAATACACTTCCATTGTTAATAGTCCAAGTTCATTTCTAACAAATAGAATATAGACACAACATTTAAAAATATTTACCAATAACTGGCTGAATTGAGCAACTTTCTCTTTTGAGTACTTCTCAGCAAGCATAAATATAAAGGTATGTCCTCAAACAGAAACCAAGGACGGACTGAAATATCCTACTAATCTACCTCAGGCAAAAGCCTGTCTGAACAGATGGGCTTTTCTCTATGCCTTCAGGTTTTCTGCATTACTGCTGGAAATTAGTTCCAGAGGGGAGAGCTTTCTCTTGAGAATTTGTCATCACCTACTCCGAGATGTTAAGCTCAGTAGCACAGAAGGAAAGAAGCATTCCCCCAGAAAACTGGAACCTAAAGCATCTTAGAGAGTAGCATGAGTTTATGGGCATAGTGTGACCAGCAGGAGTAGGGAGGTGATCGTGCCCCTGTACTCGGCCCTGGTGAGGCCGCACCTCGAATCCTGTGTTCAGTTTTGGGCCCCTCACTACAAGAAGGACCTTGAGGTGCTGGAGCGTGTCCAGAGAAGGGCAACGAAGTTGGTGAAAAGTCTAGAGAACAAGTCTTATGAGGAACGGCTGAGGGAACTGGGGCTGTTTAGCCTGGAGAAGAGGAGGCTAAGGGGAGACCTCATCACGCTCTACAACTATCTGAAAGGAGGTTGTAGCGAGGTGGGAGTTGGTCTCTTCTCCCAAGTAACTAGCAATAGGATGAGAGGAAATGGCCTAATTGGACATTAGGAAAAATGTCTTTACTGAAAGAGTGGTCAGGCCTTAGAACAGGCTGCCCAGGGAAGTGGTGGAGTCACCATCCCTGGAAGTACTCAAAAGACGTGTAGATGAGGTGCTTAGGTACACGGTTTAGTGGGCATGGTAGTGTTGGGTTGACGGTTGGACTCGATGATCTTAGAGGTCTTTTCCAACCTTAATGATTTTATGATTCTATAATTCTATGATTCTATGGGCATGTAATTTGCAGGGGACTCTCTTGAGTTGTGATGACAGCTTGTGCCGTCCACAGTTAATTCTTCCTTTGCAAGCAATGTGGGAGAAGCCATCCTGAGCAATGTGCTCACAATTGTTCTATATTCACAGCATCATACTCCACACCATCCAGAATTACCAAAACAGACTGCTAGGAAACTTATGAAATTTCAGCAGCTGAGAAATCTGGATATGAAGACTGGAAATTAGATTCAGAGAAGCTGCATGCTGCCACAAAGCAAGAAAGTCACTGATTTCTGTAAAATAAGAATATTTTTAATGTTCCAACTGTCTATAAAAAACTTACAGACAGTTGGAACACTAAAAATATTTTCATTTTAATAATTGGTGTTGTATATAGCACCCATTTGACATAGTCCTTGATCCTGTGAAGACTCATGGGGTTTGGTTATTTGCTTAAAGACAAATCTAGGTGGAAGCTGTTGTTGGCCTTTTAGGCGCATCTGCCTGACACATTTATGTTTAAGCAGAATTATTTATTTCTTCCTTTTATTTTTTAATCAAAGTTTTCATTATAAAAACACGGTCCTACTGTTCATTTTATATACAAGCTATTCTGAGTGTGATGTCATTTTAATTAATGGTTTTCACAAAAGGGAAGACCATAATCAATTAAGGCTATATAAAAAAGCATTTTAAAGCAAATACAATCAACACTACTTTTCAGAAAATCAACTCCTTTTCAGTAAATGGTGTATTGATTTTACAACTTCGCATGCATATTGTGTAACTTAGAGAAAATGTCTATTCCAAGTGCCTGCCTACCACTTGCAAACACACATCTGAAAACCTAAATAGTTTGCCAAAGCCTGGTCTAATTTATTTACATTACACATTGTCAAAAGCAGTAGGTGGCAATCACCATGGGACCAAAAAAGAAAAGGCACTTTTAGAGCAAATATAAAATGGTGAATGAAGATGGTGCTTGCATAAAAGATGAAAATGGACTGTGAATTAACTGGACTGAAAACCAGATGGAATATGTAGGATTGATTCTGACTTTTACTGGGCCTTTATGAGGGTGAAAAAATATTTTCAATCTTAGTAGAGTTCACTAGGCATCCTATTTAGGAAGGCTATGGAATTTAAGAGAGGATGATGCTTTTTTAAGAGAACGTGAACTCTGTGGTCTGGTTGCCTAAGGAATGGACGGCTTGCTCTTCTCAGTGATGGGCACAGAAAGATCCACGTTGGCATGTAATGGTGAGTGTGGGGCTGTCAAGGTGTGGTGCAATCCTGTACTGTGACATCAAGGAGCATCTGGACGATGCTCTTAGTCATATGGCTTAGTTTTAGGTAGTTCTGCAAGGAACAGGGGGTTGGACTTGATAATCCATATGGGTCCCTTCCAACTTGAGATATTCTACTATTCTGTGATTAAGTGTCTGAGTCAGCTGACAACGGGAATGGCAGGGCACGACAGTGGTACTGTTGCACTTGGAAGAAGTTACTGAGACTTCAGAAATGTCTTCATGCTGCATGGGGTCTTTTCAGGAGTCACCTAGGACTTTTGAAAGGTCTTATATGAGTAGAAAAAGCACAGTGCCCACATGATGAGGATAAGCACTTAAAATGGAAGAAGCCATGATACAAATGTCTGCTGTACCTAATTGGGATCAGGGATGTGAAAGTGGGGCATATCCCATGTGCCAGTTAAGGATTCAGACATCTAAGCTGTCAGCTATGCTGAAGCGGGATATTTTTCTCTTATTCTGATTTGTCATTTCTCTTCTGGACCTAAGGAGCTACCCTAGTCTTTCAGTGCTGATAGATGTTTCTCTGAGGACTTTTTAAGTCAGGCAAAGCTAAGGAGTGGAGCAGGGTAGATGAGGTGCTCCAAAGGGAAACTCCCCGGTTTCACAAATGGTGGATAAGCTGGCAGAAAGAAAATGTGCATAATTGACCCTTTTTCTGCATACTGAATCAGGTGGGAGCACTAAGATGTATTCTGAAGGTATATGTTTCTATCATATTCTGTGGGTTAAAAAATCAAAACAAGAAGCTGTGAACTCTTGTCAGCTCTCCCAGTTCTCTCTGTAAGGGACTCAAGAGTTGTGGACTCCAAACAAGGCTTAGCTTAGTGCCATGTTAAAGAACTATCTCATTTTAAAACTAGAAAATTGAGGGGGTTTTTTTCCCCCATAACATGTAGTTTTGAAACCGTACCACTCAACTTCCACGGTCTTTTTTTTCTCTCTCTTAACCTCACAATATAGGCTTTATTCTCTTCTCACTTTTTTATCTGCTTTAAAACAAAATGTCACTCCACTGACTTTGGCGGACTCATTCCTGAGTTATATCCCGGAGTAATGAAGTGAATGACAATCCAATATGAAACATATGATTGTGCAGAGTGAATTCCATATTAGCCTGTACCCTGCACAATTGCACTGAAGTCAATCTAAGCTGTGTAAGTTATTGCAGAATTTTTTGCATGAGAGAAAAAAAAATAAAATAAAATGAAAGAGCCTATGCCTAGCCTTGTGTTTTATCCTAAGTCAAATGGGTAGGCAGCTTGCATTTGCCAGCCTTCTCAGAAAGAGCCTGAAGGGACCTGTTTGCCAACATTTGATTCCCTGGCAGCAAGTTTTTGTACCTCCGTTAATTAGCCAGCACAGGGTGTTTTCTGTTTCTCTGGCATACTCTAGCCAAGGGCAGACTCTATGGACACACATCAGAAAACAGTCACCGACTCTACAGAAATCCATTGAAGAATCCCATACTCATTGCTTGGAGGATTGGAACAGATGCACTGAAGAGAGGAGTCCAGGAACACAGATTTTTATGTATGGTTTTATCAGAGTTTAACAATCCTATAGTGGCATTCATTTGACTTGCCAAGCAGAAGGCAATGGTTTCATCTGTATCAGGCACTCAGGCAGAGCAGCTTGTTAGATATTATAAACAAATATGCTACAATGAAAGCAGACTTTAATTTGTTAGAAGCAGGGCTAATTTTGTGTCAGAGCATTCTGAAATATCAGCACTTATTTAATGGATATATAGATGCGTAAGCACACACATTTTGAGATGCAGGCACCTCCTTCCACACAAAATTAGCCGAACTACTGAACTACTACCCAATAGTACTCTGCTGTTCGTGACATAGAAATTTAAACATCCTGTCTAACAATCACAGTAGCTTAAAGAACACAAGCTGTGGCAAAAACATGAACACATTTAAGCAAAAATTTAAAAAAAAAATTAAAATCAGATATGCAACTTATTTTTTTGATTATCAGAAATCACATCTCTATACTACATTAAAATATGATCTCAGTACATTGAAACATAGCAAGCAATATATATGGAATAAAACTTGACACAAATGTATTGTACAACAGCCAAAATGCCTACTAAGCTTTCTCCAAGATTTAGATACTTAAAAATGACCAAATCAAGCAAGTCCACTAAATCCACTAAATTTCCCCCCAAATGAGAAAAGTTCAGTGGATTGCAGGGAAATAGTAAATTCCATTCTACACAGTGAAAGCACACCTGCTAACATTATTGATATGTCAGTGCTATCTGGTTTTCAATGACTGTTATCTGAGCAGCAATGTTCTCTTCAAAGGAATAAATAGAGAGAAAAGAACATCTTGAAAGATTCAGAATCCCTTAAAAAATAATTAGAGGGAAATTGAAGTTTCCAAAAGATGCATTTAAAACAATCATGAAAAGAGAAAATTTATTCTGGTCCAGGTCTTCCCAGTGGTCCTGTGAGAAAAGGGTGTGCTTAGTATTCCATATTTCTAACTCCAAAGGAGAAAAAGATCTACTTATTTTTTAATAAAATCCACTTTCCTCTGTATGCATGCTTTCAAATAGCTGCCATTTTTTCTAGTAATCACATATTCAATCTGAAGCTACTTTTCACCACATCAAACACAGAGGAGCAGTTCATCACTTGGTGCAAACTGTTCCAATTTGATGCAAATTTTCCAAACTGTTGCAAACTAGATGCCATTGTTCCAATAATTATTGTACTCTAATGAATTTACTCCAGCTGAGGTCTGGTTTCCTGCAAATTTTTTTAAGGAATTTTGCAGACAGGAGTGCATTTCAGCCGCAACAAATGACCAAATAACTTTGTGAGAACAGTAATTTTCTGAAAAATAGAGATTGTGGCATATACAAATGTATTTAGCCCTATGTCAAATGGAAGCAGTTACATTATTTCATCTTATTGTACACCTGTCTGAGAGCTAGAGGTGAAAAGCAATATACAGAAGCATACACCATAACAGGCCAATAGAGCAACTAATATTTTGATTTTGACAGTGACCTGTAAAAGTGCTTCAGAAGGAAATCTAAGATCTTTGTGACACACTTAGTGAAATAACATGTCCACAAAAGGAGAGTTTCCCCTATTCTCATCATACTGCTGGTTGAAAAGTATGATTTTTAGGTAAAACAGGTGTGTGAAATCAATGCAGAACAATTAACTTAAGAACCATCCAAAACCTTTTCAAGAGAAAGCACAAAAAATAATTTTGCCTTTGATTTATAAATAATTTGTGTCAATTAAAAAAAAAGAATTTGAATTTCAAAGCTTTCAAATAGATCATTTCTATGACAGCAATGAGAAAAAAAAAATGTTATTAAACTCTCTAACAGTCACTTAACCCTAAGTATTCTGTGCCTTTTTACGCTCAATTTTCCTTCCTCTTGAATGTGCTCTATCAGCAACACTCTCCATCGATGATTACCGGCTCCCTGTCCCCGGAGTCCAGCTGAGGTTGCAGAAACTTTCAACAAGTTCAGGGACAACGGCCTGAGAGAAACCACAGTGTCTTTTTTCTTTTTAATTTTGCTTCTTTTTTTATGAAGATTTAACTGAGCTTTGTTTCAGAGTAGTGGACTGTGAAACTAGGATAGGAAGATTAGACTTTGCTGGGAAAAAGTTATGTATGAAATATTACTATGACAAGGTTGTGTGGATAGTTTGTGATGTGTGAAATGAAATCCCTACTCAATGTGCCTAGGCAATGCAATTAGTGCTATCCTGGTCAGGGATTTCTTTTTAGAACTGAAAAGATTTGTCCTGAAAAGCGAGTACCTAATGTATACTCATTTAAAGCCACCAATTAAAAAAAAAAAAAAAAAATTCCTTAAGATATCCTCTCTGATTTATCACTTTTATGCATCTATAATGGGTTAAAGTGAAGGGTCATTTTCAAGAAACTTTTGTGGCTAAATTCTGAATATCTAGCAAATTCTTGATCAGAACAGTAAATGCAGAAAATAATGAACTTTGACCGGGATTCAGTCACTTTGCAGAGGTGGGGAAACTCAAGCTGACCAGGAGATTCCCATTCCATTCATTTTTAATAGAATAAAGCATCTTAAAAAAAAAACAAACAAAAAATCAACAATTTCTAAAGAAGAAATGATTTTTTTTCTGGGAAAAAAAAAACCCAAAAACCCGCAAAACACCATAAACAAACAAATAAAAAAAACAACCTTGAACTTTCTCCCAGGAAAATCGAAACGCTGGGTACTAGGCAGAAATTACTTTATCTTGAAGAGGCAAGACAAAACTGACAAAAGGTTTTCCCAGCTGAGAAGATGAATTTTGTTTCTTCCTTTCTGATAATGAAATGCAATCTTTTTTTTCCTGTTTTCTTCCGGTTCATAACAAAAGAAAATATTTTCAAAAATGGCACTAGTGGAAAACAAATGCATATCTTCCAGCCAAGAATAGCCATCAGAAACCATACAAACAGCTCACTGAGACTGAAGTGGACAGGCTGCTTTAGCAGTTAGTCTTTCTCATAACCTTAATACTATTTAGGATAGAGCTACTTATTCCTCACTTCAGGGCTCGAGTTGTTCATAAAGTTTTGTTCTGACCCTGTGCACGGAGATGAAACCCATATTTACGTTATTATGTCCTTGCTGTAAGGACAGTTTAAAACAATGAGAGAAAAATATTAAAAGCTTCTAATAAATTAAGCCTGTGTCAGAAATGTGCCTGAACCAATTTTCAGATTAAAACAGCACAAAGACTGCACATAGTAAATCACGAGGGCTCAGGAAGGTTCCCGGGCACTGGAGTGTGTTTGCTAGGTCATTAAGCTGTTAATATGTTCTTTGGCATGATTTTTGCTTTCTGTACAGTTCCCTGATACAGTTTGGCTGTCAAAATATTCTAAAGGTGGTTCCCAATAGCCAGTTTCTACACAGCCACGTTGTATCAGAAGCCAAGACATGGTACTTGGCCTCAGTATCTGGAAACATTTCTGGGCATGTTCAGTTTACTGGTAGCCAAAATGTCCTGGCTTTTGGCTGTCCAGATGTTGTGTGTGTTCCCTGCCCGTCTCCATAAGGGTAGGCAGAAAACACAAGTTTACTATGATCATCTCTGAAATTATAAAGGGGATAGAAAAGATGTTTAAAAAAAAAAAAAAAACAACTTAAACATTATTTAAAAACTGAAAGCAGGATTGAAATCAGGGTCTCCAAAATCTGAATCTCTAGTCAATGCAAAGTATTCCTGTGCCTCAGTCCCTAGGGCAGCCTGGAGGGACACAGACAGAGAAATATCCATAACCAAAGAAGAAAAACAGAAATCCAGGTGGGGATTGGTCTGGAAAGGAACTATGTGTTCCATGTTCACCAGAACATCTTGAAATAAGATCTGAAATGAATAATTTCATTCAGAGGGTTAAGATTAGGTGGAGACGACACGTACTTTGGTCAGAATAAAGGTTAAATTTTTGTCTTGTGTAAGTGATGTATTTCTGTGCCTATATCTTGAAAAATAACCAACCAGGAAAACCGTTTCATAACACAGATTCTCAGAAAGACACACTAAATTCCCTTTACTTGCATACTTTTAAATACAGTATCATCCTATCTGTTTCTTGCTTTCGCAACATCTTCTCAGATATCCAGATTATAAATTATCTGCCAAAAAGCATATTTTCCTCACTGTACGTTGCCTAGCTCAGGAGAGCTCTGATTCTTATTAAAATCTACAGGTGCATTACTGCTACTAATAATTCTAATTTACTACAAGTTTAAAGAGTATTGCTATTTTCAAATTAATACAACTGCTTTGTCTGTTTGGACTCTTCGAATCAGGAACTAGATCTCAGAGACTGTGTTCCACCTAACACAAACTGGTCCTCATCTTGGCTGGATCTTCGAGATGCTATCAAAATATGTATTATCAGGAAGTAAAAAATTAGCAATATTTCTTAGTTTTGATGAAGTTGAAAAGACAAAACATAAGACAGCTATACAAAAAGGGGGGGTCTGGATAAATTAAAACAGGAATGTTAAAAGAGATGCTGGAGAGTGGTAAGTCTCTAATGACTCACTGGGAATAACCCTGCATTCTAAAACAGGGGGAAATGCAGTTCAAAGCAATTTCAAAACTGGAAAATGAATAAACATTCAGATGAATCTTGCTTTGGGAATTAATCATACTTCTTTGCAAGAAGTAATCCTATTGAAACTACTGCTGTGGAATGGTAACATTTATAAGGAGGAATAGCTGGTTGAGATGAGATTCCAAACCTTAATCTAACACAGGTTCCTACTGTGGCATATTTACCAGGTAGTTGAACAAATCTTTTATAAGGAACTATTTGCAAGCTTGTGACCTTTTCCTTCTTTTCATTCCCATTTCGCTTAAATTATCACTCTAAATATATCAAAGGGACTCTCAGAAATCTGATAGGTTAGAACTGCATATTGAATAGAAGAAGCATTGATTTGAAAAGAAAAAGAAAAGTAATTTCTTAAAAGTTCTACTCTGCAAGGATTTTGTGTCTGCCAAGAGTTTAAAAATTGATACATACTCAATGGAAATAGTGATTATGCAAAGAATAAAAGATTCTATCAACAGTTTGTTGTTGGTATGCTAATTATGGTTTTCATTCTTTGCAAATGCTTTACAAACAAAGATTTTGAACATGCAAACTAGAGCTAGCTGCAATGCTTTTTGGTTCAAGTGATATTCAACAGAATTGAGTGCTAAATAACAGCTTTTTTTTTTTT
>NW_009195571.1:0-1180 GCF_000690835.1 Fulmarus glacialis | reverse complement strand
AAAAAAAAAAAAAAAATCACTCCAAATGGCTAAAAATTGAAAAATGTTGATTTTTCAAGACCTAAAATGGTTTTGATTGAGTGTCTCTGCTGTGTCTCAGGGAAATCACCATTCAGGTGGTATTGTTTTAGGACTATTTCCTGCAAAATACCTAACAGTCCTACAACCAGCAACGAATGCAATTCATTCTCTCACTGCCTCTTGATCTTTTCTATATCCTCTCTTTCCTGTAGCGTCTGTTGGAGGCTTTCACCTCAATGAGTCAGATGGGAAAGCCTGGTTGGGTAGATTGCGTGTGCTAAATCCCACATAAACAACCCTTAACTTCAACAGTTAAGATCTCACTAGAAGATACCGCAAGTACTTTACGTATAGCTGACTACTGAAATTGTCTGCAGGTCCCATCACCTGAATAACGTATGCGGCAAATAGACTTCAATGTCTTCACTAAATCATAAATTGTCTTCTGCTTTACGAACTTTATCTGCAGTTGTAGAAATCACTATGAATTATACAAATAGCCACAGAAAAGAACTCTCTTCTGCTGCAGAAGAACTTAGTTTGGAAGGGACATCAGCACATGACCTAGTCCAAACCTCTGCTTAAAGCAGGGCCAACTTTGAAAAGGTTGCTCAGGGCCTTGCTTGGTTAAGTTTGAAAATATCTGAAGATGGGGATTCCACAAAATCTCATTGTTGAACCTTTTCCCTAATACTTAATCAGAATTTTCCTTGTTGCAGCCAGTGCCCATTGCCTTTCACGAGAACTTTTGAGAACAGTCTGGCTTTATCTTCTCTGTATCTTCCCATTTGACAGATAAGGACAGCAATAAAATCCCCCCTTGGCCTTTGAACTGAACAAGTTGAACTGAACAAACCCAGTTCTCTCAGCCTCTCCTTGTACATAAGTAGTAGTGCTTGCATCTCAAAAGTCATGACAAGAAATCAAAGGAGCATCAGAGCCTTAAGAATTTTACTCATTTCTTCAGCAGACCCTTATCCTTTGCCTTTTTTTTTTCCCTGTAAAAAGCTGTTTAAGGAGAAAAAGTTGGAATCTTACATTTCCTGAGGAGCTGCACATCTCAAAAAGAAGATGGAAATATTTTAAACAAGAAGGCTTCTCCAAGCCAAAATTATCACCAAAGTTAAATTAAAATAAAAATAATAAATAAATAAGTAAA
>NW_009195570.1:0-3755 GCF_000690835.1 Fulmarus glacialis | reverse complement strand
GGCCGCCGCGGGGGGATGCGCTGCCGCCGCCCCTCCTCCCCCTGCGGGCACTGACCCCCTGGCACCCACCGGCTGTGCCCGGAGCCTGCTTTCAGCTCCTCTTCTGAAAACTACTTCGTTGCTCCTTTCCTGAAAAGTACGACCAGCAGGAGCATCATTTTAACTCTCGTAAGACATTCCTCCACCATCCTGCTCCAGAGGCTGGTGAGTTGGTGGGCAGTGCATGTGATACGTTTTGTGCTGCATCAGTGGCTGAGGGACTGGAGATACCTGACAATTGGTCCCTACCCATGTGGCAACTCTGACATCTCTTGTTGGCCCATGTTTGCAATGTGTATGGAGTGATGTCACTGCTGCAGGACAGTTTTAGTACCTCTTGGATCCGCTGAAGTTACTGCACGTGATCCATGGACCTGAGTGTAGTTACTCATCATTTCTGGAGGTGGCTGATGTTTAAAACAGGTCATCTTCTAGGATGTTCTTCAGTGGCTCCAAGTCTGTTGATCAAGTGTTCACCATCCAGTGGCTGTGCCAGTGTAAAGTATCTATGCCTCTCTCTCCCATCCAGCCTCAGGAAATCCTTTTTTGAATCTTTTTTCAGCTTAAGAGGCTGAAATAATGTAAATACCAACATGTGCAGGCTGAGAATTAAGGCCAGGGAGCTGGGAACACCTAATGATCTTGTATTTGCACAAAAAAAGAGTGGCATGACCAGCAACTATTGTTACCTGACAGAGAACAAGATTTACAGCATCCTAGATTTTCCTCAAAAACCTCAAAAAACCTCTTGGCTTATCAGCAAGCAGATGCTCTATGAGTCAGTTAAGATGGATCAGGGGTGAGAAGTTTCTCACTTGACTGGAAAACATTTAAGAGAGAACAATGGGATCTCGGGGTACCTGATGGCAGAGAGCTAAGGTCGTGCTTCACTGTCCTTACAGCACTGTGTTAGTTCTGCAGAAAAGGATGCACTTCGGAGTGGAGGAGTAGCACGCATACACTGTTAAGTATCTTTGTCTTTTCTTCCCACAGTGTCTTGTGTTTGTGTTGTGTATGTTACACAGGCATCTTTATCTCATGCAGAGTGCTGTTGTGTATTAGTCACACATTACTATTCTGCTTAGGTTTGCACAGAATCGGCTGCCCAACTAAACTGATTTGTCCAATTATCGCCCTTAAGATTCTAGATTAGCTACAGCCATCAAAAATCTTCCATAAGAAAACAACATAATCAAATAGAGATGGGTACTGGCCTGCAGCAGGTGTGGCTTTTATTTATCTGAGTGTCCATTTAAATTCCAGACTCAACAATGATGTGGCAGCTAGATTGTACCTTTACACCAGGAAAAACCTACAGAGAGATTGGATGATTTCAGCTGAAGCATTTGAGCCAAAATTTCCATTCCAGAAGGGCTTGATAAATAAAAATTATCTACTTTGCCAAACACAAAATCAAAAGAGATTGGATCTCTGGGAAGGAACTAGATGCAACCTTCCATCCTACTACGTGGCCTGATGCAATTAAAATACTAGCAAAAAACTGGGAGTGCTAGTGAAAATTTTAGTTCTCCAAATTCACATGCAAGCAGTGTGGTGGAGAGATGTAGTTGCAGTTTGTATTGTTGCCGAGTCTCTCTGAGCACTCTCAGATCAATAAAGCTTTTTTAAGCTTGGTGGCAGCATTTGTCTCCTTGCTGGAATTCAGGGATAAACTGTGGTGGATACTGAGCAGGGGCGGTCGGGGAGTGGAACATGAATTGCTCTGCTGATCCCGCACCTGTGAAATGCTGCAGAAGGAAATGGTTTGGCCAGCATAAATTAAAGCAGCTCTGAGACTCATCTAACATACCTCAGGAATTCAGCCTGTCAGCACAAAATTAGACAGTGCAGAAAGCTGGCTAAACATAATCTCTGCATCTTCCACGGCTTGTGAGTGACACAGCCGAGTGACATTGTCAGATCTCTTCAATATTAGAAACAAAATAACACTGTTTAAGTAACATGTTTTGAAAACACAGCATGCACACCAGAGTATATAACGTGTTAACTAGTTTAGATGAACCTTTGGATCTCTTGCAGAGGAAATAATCTTTTTGTTGTGGATTTTATCCAGCAGAATGAGACCCAATTCAGACTGATTTCCTAGGCGCCACCGCCACACTTACAACAACATATCATTGCATTAAAAAAGATATCGCTAGTCAGAATCGCTGGAAATCTCAGGGTAAATATAAAGACTAACGTTATAGGCCAAACTATCTCAGCCTGTTCACATTGAAGATCTTTGATCTGTCTAGCTGAACTGGCCTAAAGGTTTTTGGCTTTACTTTCAAAGGAGAAATCTCACGAGCTGCCGAAGTGGGTACACTGATACTAGTCTTCATCTTTTAAACTTGCATCAATAGTTCTTTGTTCCAGTGGCCTCCCATCCATTTAATGAGTATATCAAAAGGTGTTCAGTGTGTATCAGTGGACGTACACCTTATGCAAAGGGGCATCCTGCAACCATGCATGAAATCAAGCATCATGGGTCTGGAAGCATGCCATGCACAATGCACTGTCAGTGCAACTGAGATGCTTAAGTCCCCTGTCCATTCATTCACTGAGTAAAACCTCACCTGGATCTGTCACAGCAACATTACAGAATCTGAAGAGATGATGGAGTGAAAGTCTGAAAGGACAAAATTTATTTTTTTCAGCATGAGGCAGTGGATTTGAGTCAATTGACTAATGCTAATGGTTTTTACAAGACACTGGAAAAGGTCAAGATCATAAAGGACGTCTCAGCTCTTGAAAATGTATGTTATAGTTGTTCTTTCCTTCTTATGTGGGTGACTCCTTATCTACCAACAATACTGAAGCTATTTCATAGTTTCTTAATCCAGAGAGTCCAGCCGAAGGATTGCATTCTGAATTTGGCCCACCAGAAGAATGCAATCAACCCATTGTTCATTCCTTGCAGGCTGCTGAGATAGCAGTCGGACACACGCCGCAGGCTGGACAAATTGTTCTGGTAGCCTTCTCTGTTCCAGACACTTCATGAGGACCTTAGTTCCTCCACTGACATGCTATTAGCTGTGCATCTCTCAAGGGACAAATATGCTAGCTTTCACAGCCTCATGGGAAGGGGGTATCTGATCGTGTCACAGGAGACAAGGAAGTAATGTCCTGCCATACAGCCTCAGTCCTCTTTGCCAGTGGTTTCTCCCCACCTCATCTTTGTGGAGCTGGTATGGGAGCCATTTACACTGGATACGTGTGCTGAGAAGTCTAAGCAGGGCAGTTAGGATCAGAGGCTTACCGCTGTTGTACAACTTTCAGCATAGCTCCCAGCCCTCCCCTTGAGTCACCGTAAGGGCACTGATGTGTCGATGCACCATGCACTGGCTTCTTTCAGCGTGCAAGTGTCTAAGGAGGACCTTCCCCTTAGCAGCAGCAAGAAGATACTTGCTTCTCCACCGTCGAGCTGCACCTTTGCCTGCTTTTCCTCCCTTTCCACCTAGCAGAGGGCGCTCCGCTCTCATAAGTGGGTCCTCAGCACATTCCTGGGATGGAACTTAACCACTGAAAGGAAAAAGTCCTGCGCACACACACAGACACACACACACCGCCTAGGAGACAAAAAACCCCAAGCTCAAAACAAACTGCGCGCTGAGAAAAGGTTTGTTGAAACCCTTGAAAATCCAGCCAGGCAACAGGCTTGTGAGCCAGCGAGGGTGCGGGAGGCCCCGGGCCGGCCAGCCCGGCCCAGCGGC
>NW_009195569.1:0-4375 GCF_000690835.1 Fulmarus glacialis | reverse complement strand
TTCTATGATTCTATGATTCTATCATAAGTCAGATATGCTGGGGGCCACTTCGAGAGATAAATATATGCTCTTTCTTTCTCTGTACTTTAGTAATTAGGTGTATAATTCATTTCACGTTCCTTTTTAATTAGGCTGTGGCTGGTCAGGACAGAAATCCTCTTTGTAAGGGCAGGAGTCATTGAAGAACTGCTCCAATTTTCTACCAATATTACTACACTGGGAGTGGAATAGTACAACCATGAATCCAATCACTGTAATAACAATAATAATGACCTGACCTGCAGAATAATAAGATTTTGCCTTTTCATAGGCAGAAGGAAATTCAGGTAAATTTTAACATTTCAGTCACAGGTTTGCTCATAAATTCAAAACAAAAAAGTAAAATATCGGCTGAGATTAACAGATTTGTTAACAAAATTTCATTTTCATTTCTTGTGAGTCCTTCATTGTATACTGTTAAAGTGCTTCAGGTCCAAGATTTGCTGATAAGACCACTGATTCCAATCTGTGCAACACATCTGGAGAAACACTGCATAGCTCTTGAGAAATAGTTTAATGGAGACAGAAATACAGATAGGTACAGAGACAGATAGGTCAGTCAATGCCCATGAAAACCATTTCTCTCAATGACAAAAATGCCTCAGAGTTGTCTATGACACTGATCTGTTTAGTCCATTATAGTAGTATAGAGCACTATATTCTGGGCAGAGTGTCTACCCATTTCATTCTCTCAAGTGTAGTCATAAGTGTGCATCCAGCCCATTCAATACAGTGTGGTGCATAATATTTCAGTTTTATGGAAACAGGCTTGAGGTAATCAAGTATAAAGTGGGTTAGACAGAATGATGCATAATGCTGCCCCATACAGAATGGGAACTTGAAAAAGCATCCATCAGGGACATTAGCTGGAGCTCTTCTCAAGCTGTTTAGCACCATAATTTGGCACTCTTACTCCAGGTTTGATTCAGTAAATGTCACATAGAGTGAGGGAAATGCAGGCAAGGCTGCTTTCGTTCAGAGGACTATAGAACAAAAAGAAAGGTTTATGTGCAAGTTTCAAGGAGGGCTTGGGATTTTGTAATCATTTTGCAAAGATGGCAAGCTGAAGTTGGAGGTTGTTTGGAAATTCTTTGCGGAAGAAAGATGCTCATTTAGTACTGAAATTTTCTTGAAAAAATCCCATTTTCCCAGCTATTTCTGGTGAAAAACATTCAAAGAAACAGGGTGAGAACATCACATTTTGCAACCTTGTACTAAGGCCTGATTTTATTCTTAATGGGAGGATATATTTCTCTTTTTTAGAAAAACTCCACTATGTGTAGACTGATGCAAGCAGTTTTGGTGGTTTTTGTATTCAGTGAAAAAGTACCCCTATACTTAATGTACATGCAGATGTTGAGACCTCGGTTGGAGTAGCTCTTAGACAACTGCAGGCCATATCACGCCTGATTTTCTTATTAGGACTATTATATCATGAGGAACTGTGAGTACTCAGCTCTTCACAAAATCAAAGCAGTTGTTTTCTCCACAGTATTGTGGCTAATAGTCATATTTAGACTCTGGCAGGTTATACAGTCATAAAAATGAGGCTATTTTTGGCAGCTGGGATGTTTTGATGCTCGTGGGAATGAGGTGTTTTGTTGATAGTTTTCCTCAACCCGCTACAGAAACTGCCGGTGATGGGTAGGTCAGCCAATCGGAGACACTTGCCAGAGCTGTGGATTTCATGAGGCTAAATTTCATTTGAAAGTAAGTTTTCCCTGTCCTCGTAAAATGTGTTTGTTCTTCAGAATGATTTCATTCTAACTGATAGGCTTGGACTTCAAATAAAAGTATCAGTGTATTAGTAATATCCCTGCAGATAACTTGTCAAATGACCACCCACACAAAGTAATAGGAGTCAGAAGTCATGGCTCAAATTCATTGCGAACCACAGAAGATATTGCAGGTTGCCATTTCTGCTGCCTGTGCATTTTAATAGTTTCTTTGAATCAGACTTCTGAGCTTTGGAAAGATCCAACTTATGGAGACAAAAAGACACAGTAAAGCATAGTCATGTAGCTGCTGAAAATGTACAGTACTGCTAGCCAAATAAGTTAAGCAGAAAAAAATTACATGTAGTGCTGTGGTGTGTCATTCTGTCTAGTAACAAGCGACTAGAGAATTCTCAAAATGCAGAAAAAGCCAGTTATCAATGGATCTTCAATTTATTTTCTCCATGTACAGAAAATGAATTTAATTTTAAGATATGAAAGGAGACGTATTTCTAAAGGTGAACAACACCCTCACCTTGAGAACTTTGCAGATATTTATTTCAATCCACAATCATAAAGCGGAAAGAGATTTCATTCTCTCTGTTGCTGCAAAGAAATGCATACTTAACAGCTGGTCACATTTTGCTATGAGCAAAACTCAATTTTCCTAAATTGACTGCATGGTCTGTTTTGCAACTTTTCTAGGGAAATAGCTTTTTGTTTTTGTGGAGGGAGATGAATGATTTGATATAGAAATGGTCTGTTCTGGTTTTGTACGTGGAAAGTACTTTTTATCCTCATGTACAACAGGGTCCAAATAATAAATAATTTGAAGCAAACCAATTCACTGCTTCATATTTTCATAAAACCACCCAATGAGAACCTTAGTGTATCTTTCTAAATTTCACAAGTAGTGGTGTACTTTCCCCCAGTGACTCCCACAAATTCAACACCCAGCCATCAGGGTAAACGCATATGTAAGACATTTCTTTCTTTTTCTTTTTTTTTTTTTTTTTTGATTGGGAAAAGATATTGGAAATCGGCTGATATAGAATATGAATGCTAAAAGATTTCATGTTGATGTAGGATTCTGTTTGGCAAATGTGCTTTACAGGATAAACATTGTCTAGAAGTAGGATATAGTATTGGAATGTAACAGTGGCTGTCGCTCCACCTACTGCACAAGAGAAACATCAGCTCCACTTGTTCAAAGTAATCCCTATATTCTAAGGGATGCGGGGATGGGAATTTGGTGCCAGGTTAGTTAAGCAGCAGAACCAGAACCAATGGGCCCCACAAGAAGAGGGAGAATCGAGTGATACTTAAATCAAATTACACCAGACTCTGCCTGTATTTGAATCTACATTGCTGTGGTTTAACACAATGCCTTTTTCCTGCAGCCAAGGAGAAAAGGAAAAAAGGGTTAAGGTTGCTGCACCCATGCATCTTAGTTTAGTAGAGCAAGACATCCTGATCAGTATCCAGCTCTGCCTATTCTTAAGACACCATCCAAAATTCATTTTACAAAGGCTTTAGGAACATTTGAGCTGTCATCCTCAATTTTGAGAAAGGAGAACAGTTCCAGGAAACCTCTATTCCAGCGTGGAGGTGAAAAATGAGCTGCCTGTAAATGCCATCCAGAAAAGGAGAGATAACAGCTGGCTAGACCAGGTAGGCTGCTAATGCCCGGGGGAAGACAGGGAGGGGAAGAATTGAACCAGAACTGCTTGAAAAGGGACTTGATACCGACTAACCTGCACTATACATGACTCCCAAATCTGAGCAGCCCTGATACAAACTGGGGAAAACTCTCATTTCTATTTGTCAGACTAGGAACTGCATAACAGGAGGTCAAAAGAGATTCAGAAAAACTTCAGACACTGCTTTTCCACAAGACACAGTGTCCTTAAAAGAAAGGCAAACCGTACTGATCAACTTAGTTGTCCCTGGGACAGACTAGTGGTGTGCTGCTCTTGTGTGCGCAGGTGCTACGTGAAAAGTTCGGCCTTACTCTGGCAGCTTTCCTTGCTATTCCTACTGCGCAAAAGCAAACTTTGAGGGAAGTGGAACAAAGCTGTTGGCAATAAAGCCTGCATTTGAATTGAAGCAGAGTAAGAACGACCTGGTAGCGTATGGAACAATGGCTAATCAATTGTTAATCACTCTTATTTTCTGGAGCACAGCATTATTGTTATTATTGTTAACAATTATATTATTGTTAATATAATAAGAGCATATGGTTACTCTGATGGAAGATGTAGACTGGAAAGCAAGAAACCAGTTGCATGGTGCCAGCCATAACACTCTGTTAGGGTTATTTGCTTAATTGTAAATTTGCTTCATGTTTAATGGTAGACACATTATTTTTGCTGGTTTCTGCTGCTGCTGTCAGCACCTGCATAAAAGTCAGCTTCTTGTTGTCTAAAAGGTCAGGGAGAAATACTGTGCTAGTTATTCAGAGCTGGACACATTTATGAGCAATTTCTTCTGTAGCTACTCAAAGCGTTCTGTAAACATCTCCAAAAATCAGTGAAAGTTTCAGCCTGAATGGAGGTACATGGCTAACTACAGTGACAACAAACAATCTGGAACTACATAGAATCACAGAATCATAGAATCAT
>NW_009195568.1:0-3722 GCF_000690835.1 Fulmarus glacialis | reverse complement strand
CTTCTCCGGCACCGAGGTCAGGCTGACCCACGAGCAACGTACAGTGGCACAGAAAACCTCAGCAGTTGCATGAAGACTTTGCATCTGTGTCCTTAGGACATTATTATTGCTTCTATGAACAAAGACACAGCTAAGACAGCTCCAATTTAAAGGTTACACCAGATGAGAAAAAGAGTTCTAGCACGAAAAGCTGCAAAAATGCATTCGAAAGTTCACCCCAATCTGCATTTCGTTTTTATTCCACTAAACGCTTTCTACTTGCACACCAGCTTCACCTCACTCATAAGATTTTCATGAGTACCTTTGGAGAAGATACTAAAATACCTTCAGTCTGTCTACTCACATTTACTCACAGAGTTTACTGTGGAATTTCCTCTGTTGTACCACATGGGATCATATGCACCACACATTTTTTCAGTGTTAAAGATGCCTTGATTTTTATCACAGAATATCTCATGATATTCTGAGGTTTTCTTCTTCTTTCCTAGAATCAACACGTGACAGTGAAATATTAAACCTTAGGTAAAAAACCATCTTTTTCATTACTTTAAAATTTTTTTTTTAATAACCATTGCGCTTTTGAGTCTGAAGATTCAGGAGAAATTAATGTTTCCTGAAAGTCAAAAGGAAGCCTCAGAATGCATCCCAAATAAAACATTAGTTTCACTCTCACAGTTTCTAAGCTTGTAACTCAAAGAAGCGTGAGTCATTCTTGAATACTCAAGGACAGCAGTAAAACATTGCACTTCAAGATCAATGCATGATTACCTTCTTCCCCCCTCAATTAGTTCTTAGAGCACTCATTGTGCCTGCAGTGGTTACTGTAAGTCTAAATCACACTGTAACAAGATAGGACTTCTGCTCCATGTATTTCTAGGTAATTGTCTTGATACCTGACTTTGCCCAGCAACTTGTTTGGTCTTCTCAGTGACAAACATGTAACAAATGTTTAGAAGGAATGCTCCATTTTTATAACAGTAAGAAACCTGACAATTCTTAGCACCAGTGACACAGTGAAAGTGTGCTCCACTGTACACCTTTAACAATTATCTTGCAAGCACATACAAAGCAGCTGGTCCACAGGGTAGTAACCTCTACATAAATAGCACAAGTTTATGTTTTCTGGGGGTGCAAGAACAACTTTTAAATATAAAGCGAATTTTAAGACCAGATTCTTCTGACTGGCAAGCTGAATGTGCTAGAGGATCTGTCAGACAAAGGACATGCAGATCGGTAACTTTATAGCACTCTGGCTCGGGGCTAGCCAAACCAGCCACACTGCTGCTCCAAGCAGTCTTAAGATGAAGTTGCAGCCTGATTCCGGGTCCAGAAGAGCATTCAGGAAAGCTGGGGCTGCCAGGATACATAGCTGCCTATGCACCTTTTCTTCTCTGCAAACATCTCTTGTGCTACAGACTTAACAGCTGATGGTGCCTCGGGCCTTCAGCACCCAGGAATTCCTCACATCCAAGGAAATCACCAGGAACTGGCATGAATCATCCAATACAGTAACGTAAAACAGCAGGACTTGAATTTTAAAGACTTTAAGTAACTGAGAGCCACAGCTAGAACTCTGGATTAACAGAGGTACTTTTTTTAAATCAGGACGTGGATTCCTCAAAAATGAGATAATGACAACGTAAATATTTAGATGTGTAGTAAGTAGGATTCAGTAACCTTTTGTCTCCATTCTTACATTTAGAGTATGCTACTAGAGCCATGTAAAAATCTATCTTGTTCTCCTATGCCTGTACCAACTAATTTCTTCTAAAAATGAGTTTCTGGTCACATACTGAGAAGCTCTGTTTTAGGTAGGCATCCCAAGGAAGAGGAGAATAGCTGATGATATACCTAAAAAGTCTAGAGGGAAGAAACACGTAAATAATCCCTTTTGGCTCTTTCTTCCTCTGCCCTTTCCTCTTCTACACTCAGACCCTTTTACTGCCCCACAAGGACTTCTCATGCAATATTGCAATCATAGAATCGTCTAGGTTGGAAAAGACCTTCAAGATCATCAAGTCCAACCATTAACCTAGCACTGCCAAGTCCACAGCTAAACTATGTCCCTAAGCACCGCATCTACACGTCTTTTAAATACCTCCAGGGATGGTGACTCCACCACTTCCCTGGGCAGCCTGTTCTAGTGCTTGACAACCCTTTCGGTGAAGAAATTGTTCCTAATGTCCAATCTAAACCTCCCCTGGCGCAACTTGAGGCCATTTCCTCTCGTCCTATCGCTAATTAATTGGGAGAAGAGACCAACCCCCACCTCGCTACAACCTCCTTTCAGGTAGTTGTAGAGCGCGATGAGGTCTCCCCTCAGCCTCCTCTTCTCCAGACTAAACAGTCCCAGTTCCCCCAGCTGCTCCTCATCAGACTTGTGCTCTAGAGCTGGTCCAGATGAACATGTCCCATGTTAGCGCTGTCAGTGCTTCAAGGTATTGCTGACCAGCAAGCAGGAAGGAAACCCTTCGGCCCCCCTGTGGTAAAGAAAAGAAAATGCTTAAAAAGCATGTCAAGCCTTGAAACAGCTGCAGGAGACTGTGCAGGAACTCAAAGATTGTAAACAGCACTTCTCTTTTTTTCATTATGAAACAGTCCTTCGACCTGCTCCACACACCGACACAGGTAGGGACATGGCTGCTCTCTGGTCTCATCTTGCATCTGCCCCTGCTGGGCTGCGCTACCTCAGGCTCCCTCAGCGCGATGATCCTCTTCCTCCCAGACGTACACAGTCCCACCTTGACCCCAAGCCCAGCACCCCCAGGAGGGAGCGTCCACCCAGCCTGCCATCGCCCTCCCTTCCCCAGGAGCTGCAGCACGCTGCTGCCAGCAAGGAGTTTCCCCCACGACCCCCTGCAAAACCCATCCCTCACCGGGCCCCTCAATAGAGACACGCTCTGGGACCCGGCCCTGTTACCCAGCTTGGTCTCTCCCAGACAGCAGACATGCCATTCTGGATCTGAAGGTCCCCTGCAGAGGAAGACAGGAGAAAATAAAACGGCAGGAACAGCACTTGCCCAATGCGCTGGCCTTACTGCACACCCACAGAGTATATCAAGGCTTGAAGCTAGCCTTCCTCCCCCTCCATCCTCACACCAGCTCAAACTAAACTATGTGCTCTCCACAGAGGTTTTGGGAAAGCGAGGAGAGGAAGAGAGCACAGGAGAGACAGAAGAGTAGAGGGGGAAAGGGGGAAGGCCAGACGGATTTTTCTCACACGTCTCGCCCCTAAGTCCTGGCTGGATCCTACTGGTCACTCGCGTACGGGAACACAACCCCTCCCAGACTGAATGTAAACGGCAGCTGTAGCGAGCGCAGGAAACAGCTCGGGGTGGACTGCGTGGGGAAAGAGAGACCCAGCCCTCCCCTTGCTGCTACAGCATTAAACTCCACTCGTGCTTCTTCCAGCTGTTGAAGGATACTTTTACAAAAACAAATAAGAGAGAGAGGGAAAGTCAGTACCACTGCAGCAGTGAAACGCTGCTCCGCCGGAGTGTATCTACTCAAGTGAAAAGGAAAGCTGACAACCCCCTCCCACCTACTGTTTTCAGACAGGTGTGACAGTCCCAAGGCGATGCCAAGGGCAGGGGTTAACGAACGGCTCCATCGGAGGACGTCACCTCCCCGCGCCGCACTTCACGTGCGCGGCGACGCTGTGAAGTGAGCCCGCGGGGCACAGCGGAGCTCACCCGGCCTGCGCTCTGCGCGTCCCTGCCGCA
>NW_009195567.1:0-8082 GCF_000690835.1 Fulmarus glacialis | reverse complement strand
CAGCCGGCCCTGCCCGCGGATGGGGCCGCAGGATGGGGCCGCCGGGGCCGCTTGCGGGGACAGGAGCCGACGGAGGAGCCGTCACGGGCAGGCAGAGCAAGGGCAAAAGAGTTTTCTCAGAGGGTTGGTTGGTTTTTTTTTTTCATATCCCCCCCCTTTCACGTGCAAGACTCAAGCACAAGAAATTCCCTCCCAGCAAAATATTTCAGCAGCTTGTTTGGAGACTCTAGGTCTTGAACGAAGCGGTGATTTGATTTTTGTTTAAAATTTCTTAACTTCTCTATATAGATTCCCCCAGGCAAGCATTTTGTTTCTAGCAGGTAGCAGGATCTGTGCAAGATGAGCATGCTGATTCCCCAAGATGTGCTTTGGGAGATGGGTGTATCAGAGCTAAAAGTGAAGAGGAAAAACCAGTTGCAATGGGAAGATTAGGGAGTTAAGAGTGGGCCCTGACAACTCGCATCTGCAACTAAAGATAAATCCTCCATGAGCCTGTCTTTAATTAAAAGAATGATTGGAATTAGGCATAGTACCATCTCTCCTGATCTGTATTGTGTATCTGTAGGAATAAAGCATTTTTGGGGAGGGAGAAGAGAAAAAGATTTTAATCTTCCTTTGGTAGCCGATATGTCTGTCTTTTGAAAGGGCATATTTCTCCCTGTCTTAGAGTACCCAGGCTTGTTGACAGTAAACAACTGTCACTTGGCAGTTTATGAAAGAAGAAGAATGTTTAAGAAAACATGTCCAGTTTAAATAGTTATGTTAATAGGCTGGGAATTCATGCAGAAGTGGGGGGGCTGGTAAATGGAGGTGCATAAATTAGCTGGTATTTACCGCGTAAGAGATGAGCTGTGAGTGAATGCAGTTGGAAGAAAGAAATAAAAAATACATTCATTTTTACAGCCAGTGTGTTATGCATGATTTCGCAGCTTTCTGTGAAAGCATTATTTTTTTTTTCCAGGGAAAACTCAGAAAGCCTCTTTCTTGCAGCGTGCGGTGGGTTGGGCCCCGGGGGCCCCTGGGTGGGACGAGCCGCAGGGCTGGGAGCCCAGCACTCCCACTGACCGGCCCTAATGCTGCTTCACGCTCCACGGGCAGCACTTGGACCTTGCAGCCACCCTGACGTGTCCTTAGCCTTTACTTCAGGGGTGATGGGAAGAGGAGACTGCAAGGAAACTCTGCCTCCCAATTTGCGACTGATTAATTACAGAAAGGCAGGAAAAAAAGAAGTTAGAAATGGCAGATGGTGTCCTCTCTGCATCCCTGCCCAAAGTTGCTACAAATCCATCACCCACCTTCTTCTGAGTTAAACCCTCATGAACGTAGTGAGTGAGGAGCGAGTGCGAAGCGTTTGTTCCAGCTCAGCCCAAAGGCATCAGTGTCAAAAGCGTAATGAGTGAGGACCTGGTGTCAGGCACTTGAAATCTGTAATTAAGCATAAAAATAAGTTTCAGGCTTTCCAAGCTCCTGATTTCCCTGGCTTGGGAACAAGGGTATAAGCGGCTGTTGCGCGGTGCTGATACTAGTCTTGAAGAATACTGGGTAAAGCCACCCTCCTGCACCCCTAGCTCCCATCCTAGCTGGGATACAATATAAATACAGTAAATGCTGTGGAGTTTAAATAAATTCAGTGTAGATGCTGTGTTACAGATATTCCACCTTCCTTTCAGCCTTGGGTATCTCGGAGGGAGGCACCTTGACAGCAGCACCTTCTCTTGCCCTCGTTTCAGGGCAGAGAGAGTTGCAGGAGCAAATGGGAACCCCCAGAGTGTGGACGAAAGGGTCACACTTAGTTTTCTTTTGGCCAGTGGTTCAATTAGTATTGCCATTATTTGGACAAGGAGGCAAAGAAAACCCAAACCTGAAGCCTTCTGCTGCAGAAATGCTTTGAGATCTGCCTGAACAAAAAGCAAAATAACTCCTAGAATGTGTCTATTGAGTAGTACTGGGACTCCAACCCTATTATTTAGTGAAGGAGTGAGATTTCTGCCTCATTTTTATGTGTGGGCGTGCTGGCATCTTGGGATTTGAGAAGACAGTGGGCTTCTCCATCGGGAATGTCTTTGTGGAGGGATGGGAACCACAGAGGTGGCCGGGGGGGACAGCAGGGGTTCTCCTTTGCCCCGTCTCCCTCGGTGCAGGGGCAAAAAGGGGTAGGTTTGTACCGGCCGCTCCAGTTTCGGTGGTGGGTCGCTGCCCGAGAAACTGGGCTGCCCGCCTGATGCTGGGTCTGGTGACCCCCCGCAGTGTAAATCTTTCCTGCGAGGAGCCGTCTGTGCGCTCTGAACAAGGTCATCTTGTGGGTGGAATGTGTTAGTCCTGGCAAAAAGGGCCTGAAACCTCTTTAGGTGCTTTCAAAATAGGTGTAAATGTTTGAAGTGGAGGTTTTCTCCCCCTCTGCCTCCCTCCTCCCACTGCATAGCAAATGAGGTGTGGACAAGCAGTGCAGTCTTTGCAGGAATAACTTCACCCGGTGCTCCAGCCTGGCCATTTTGGGGATGAGAAGGAGCAGTTGGAGGAGCAACATGTGGTGTCTCAGGGCAGGGAGGAAGAGGAGACGACCCTGAATTAGCCCTAGTGGAGGGGCCAGACTACTGTGGGCACTTGCTCCACTTGTGGGTGTATACGTCAACGTGGATAAATAGGTATAAATATGTGGGGAGGTTGTCCAACTTCATGTCTTCACTAGTGCTGTGAGGTGTGGTTCATCCACCCATCCCACCCAGGGGAGCATGGCTGAAGCTTAGCTTCGGTGCCTGACTCTCAGGCAAATTCAGCCCTTGGGTGGCTGCTGGGCCCAGTTTTTATCATCCACATTTTCTGTCTACTGGAGAGAAATAGCTATTTTCTTTCTCCCTTGGCTTGCCTGTTGCAGGAGCCATGCCTGCTGTCGCAACACCATCCATCTCACTTGGACACTTGGGTGCTCGTTTGCAGGGAGAAAGAGGTTTTAGAAGTGTTTTTGGCATGGGGAAGAAGGGAAAAGTTGGGAAAATCAGACAGTGGAGGACGGGGTAGGTGTCCAAAAGTGCCCTGGCTGGTGCAGGCAGGACCAGCCATGACCTGCTGCAGGGCACTGGAAACGACCCTCTGCAGAGAGTGCGTTTCCTTATGGCAGCATTCAAATAGCTGTGTGTAGAGGTGTCTAACCTGCTTCTGGCATTACTGGAGCCTAACGTAGTACAGTTCGTAGAAGATGATTATTTGGGGGCATTAAAACTGCTTGAAGGGAGTGGGAACTGAGACACGCATGACTTCCTTGAACTCTCTCTTAATTTATTACGTGCAGTCCGAAACCCACCGTAATAGATACGGTTGCAGGAGACCATTAAAAGGTCCGTTCTGGTGAACCTGATGCCCTGCTGTTGCTGCTGGAAATGATAAACCGCGTTTGGGTCGGATGGTGTGCAGTGCCCTATGTGCGCGCGCATATGCAAGGAAGCTGGTAAGTCCTGCTAATTTAGGGATTGTTTTCCAAGTCTGTTTTCTATAACTCTGCAGACTTAATACAAATAAAGAACCGACCAAGTTTCCTGTGAGAAGCGCAGAACAAATGCTAAGTGTGGGATTTGAATGCAGAAAGGTGAAAACACAAATGTATACAGAAACAGCAAGTCAAACAAGCTGAAAAAATATTGTAAGGTTGATTTAACAGAGCAGTGAACTCAAAGCTGTCTAATCCCTTTAGCAGCCTTCTTTAAAGAGGAGAAATAAAAGAATTTTTGACATACACTTTTCTTTTGCCATCTCTCCCAACTCTTCCTAATAATGCTGAAGGATGAGTTTAGCACAAGGACAAAGTGTTGCAGCTGTAGTTAGATGTGCTTTCTAAATAACAAATCTTCGTTTGTCATTTGTGACTTTAGATTAAAGTGGATCAGACTTCCCGAAAGAGATTACTGTTAAACTTCTCCAACTTGGGTACCTGGCACCTAAATCTCGCTTGAGGCACTGAAATAACAGGCTTGGTTTTGAAAGATGCTGAGCCAGGTCAGGCTCTGCATTTAAATCGCTTAAGCACTCTTAGAATCTGGCTATTCGTTTTGATGCCTAGATATGGATTTCTGGGCTTAATCACCGACCTTTGCATTTCAAATGTTTGGCCTTTGTTTTCTTTACTAACTACGCAGACAGAGCGGCCCCCAAATTACTATTTTTCCTTTTACACAGCTGAAGAGAGCTAGCAGAGAAGACTTAAGTTCTGCGTCTTACTACGGAGAAATAGGGATCTTTGAAAAATTTTTATGTAACTCAAGGGAAACTTGCAAAAAGGGGAATATTGACTTATTTTCACTCACGTGAACATGATCCATCATATATCTAAAACCCACAATCAGTTGGAAAAAACCCCACCCAAACTACCCTAAACCTTTGCCCTCTCTTAATCCATGTACAAGAGGGTTTTTTTTTTTTCAGATGTGCTTCCACCCCCCCGAAATAGAGGCAATTGATAGGCTCATAAACAAATACCAAACATTAAGTCCTAATCTCCATATAGAGGAGCCTGACCCTTTTTATGGAGAGAGAGGGTAGAGGGAGGAAACGGGGCCAGGAGTTTGAGGTTTAATGCTTATTAAAGTTTTAGTGGGTGGGAAAATGCGATCAATAAATTTTGTTTAATGCCTCGAAACTGGTGTTAGTTTTCACTAGCTACACTGGAGAGTAGTTTTCATTTTGAAACTAGGACACTCGTAGTTGGAATGACAATTAATGTGGAGTGAATATGGTCCCAGTTGGAAGCCGATTTTTTGAATAGCATGAAAACTCCCCCCACCTCCCCGCCTTGGCTCCGGAGCGGGGTAGCTTCCGTTTTTAATTAGCAAACCAGGCAAAATTTAGCTCATTGTGTCTTTCTGTTCCTTTGGCCCAGTGGATAGCTTGGATTTCTCCATCTTGCTGTCATGAGGCTGTTCTTTTTATTTTTTTCCTTCAGTTTTGGTGCAGGGAGGAAGGGAGGGGGGGCTTCAGGATACTTAGGATTAAAGTCATTGTTCGGGGTATTTGCAGCCAGCTGCCTGCATTAAATGAAGATTAGAGGAGCGCACATTAAAAGTGCAAGGGAAATGCAGAGGAGCTGGGATTTGGGAGCTGCATAGCTGTGAACCGAAGGGGAAAGGTTGGGGCTTTATGGCAAATTTTTTCTGATGCCATGTGATCTCAAAGCCCACTTCAGAAAAGCATCAGAATTACCGGAAAAGCATCACAAGTGACTGCCAGGAGCAGGTCTGGCTGGGATTTGTAAAGAGACCGTGAGTCTTTGCATCCCTAAAGAGTTCCTCTGAGGTAAACCTAAACTTTCGGGCCTGGTGAACTTACGTATTGTTTAAAAAATTCATCCGCAAGAGCAGTTAACAGGTGGTGAACGTTTTGCTAGAATTCACTAAACAGCTGAAAACCCACCCTGGAGGTCGTGAACTCCAAAAGTAATGAATTTTTGAAGGATTTTAGAAGGAAATGAGGGTGTAGAGGAGGAGCCCAGAAAAAATAACTCAAAAGAATTATTCAGCAATGCATGCTTATTCTTTTAGGGATTTAATAAGACAGTTTAAAAACATTCCAAAGATTGAGTTTCTCTCCTTTCTTTATGCTTTGTGGAGCACTCCTTTTTGTAATCTGTAGTCCTTGTTGCCAACTTTGCTAATTTTTTGGTGTGTGTCACCTACAAAACCCCACCAGGTAGCCTGGTGCAGCGAAGCAGGAGGGATGGCATGGAGCACTGATGCTGAAGAACATAAGTTTGCTTCCACAGGACCCAATCCCGCTCCGATGGAGGCTAGGGATTTACTCAGTCCATTGAAATGCTGGGAAACCTCAGTCTGTGCCTCAGTTTCCGTAGCTGCCTCCACTGGCTTCAGAAAGAGGTTGTGGCGGTTGCTTGCTTGCTGCAACGATTAGCGCATTTTGTGGGGGGATCTGTCTGTTGAGATCAAGCCGATGCCCCTGCTGTGCTGTGCAAAAGCTGGGGCCAAGTTGGCCACCGTTCTTCAGAGGCAACAAGAGGCATACACCAAAAGGACGATGACCCATTGGCACAGTCTCTTGTGCTCCACCTAGAATTAGTCCAATGGGTGTCCCGTCACTCTGCCTTGAGTAGGGAGCGGTCTGGGTTGGATCTGTCTGTTGAGATCAAGCCGATGCCCCTGCTGTGCTGTGCAAAAGCTGGGGCCAAGTTGGCCACCGTTCTTCAGAGGCAACAAGAGGCATACACCAAAAGGACGATGACCCATTGGCACAGTCTCTTGTGCTCCACCTAGAATTAGTCCAATGGGTGTCCCGTCACTCTGCCTTGAGTAGGGAGCGGTCTGGGTTGGCCACGCTTGGCCACCGCGGTTGGGTGAGGTGGACTGTGTGACATGTGGGCAAACCAGCTGCAAGGATGCACTCACCCACGTACCAGGCTGGGACTGGTGTCATCCCCACCATGAGCGTGGGCTGCTGAGGTCTGATACAACTCATTGCTGCCCTCCTCTTGAGGAAAGCACAAAGGCTTCGGCACCACTGGGAGAGCAGGAACCATCTGCATGGGCATCCTTGAGGTGCTTCAGCACAAGCCAGGAGCTCTCGTAGGACACATGGAGCAGCATAGCCTGGGCACCTCAGCATCCCCATGCTCCCGGGCCTCCGCTCCGCTTCTCCCTGTCTTTAGGGACGATTGATGGAGAAGTGGAGGACATTTCATATCAGTTCTTTTATTTCTGTTAAAAAAAAAAAATGAAGTAGTGCAGAATTGTGAGATAGATAGATACCTTCTATCTATTGCTTCCTTCTTTTGTGTTTTGAGTGGGGAACCAAGGAGAGTGTTTGATTGCACAATCTGGCCGTATTTTGAGGAGAACCCCATCACTGCCTGTTCCTTTAAGCCAGCAAAGCCCCAGCTGAAGGCTGTCCTTGGGACAGGCTCTGGGCTCTCAGCAGCAACCAAAGCTTTGTCTCTCTTGGGTTTTGCATTCCCATTTTTGTTAGGTGTAGCCAGGAGACCCCTTTGATTTGTTCTCTGTTTGGGTTTGGTTTTTTTTTCCTCCTTGGGGCTTTCCAGGGAAATCTTCCTGGCCAAAGTGTTTTTGTAACTCTTTTAGCTTTGTGACGATTTATTTCTTCTTCTAACTCTCAGCATCTGAATTGGGTGATTTGAGAAAACAGTCCATTAAAAGGAGGATACTGTAGAGTCCTGATGAATCCTGTTTTCTACTTGGCCGGTGGAACAGAAAGCTAATTGCCAGTAGTAAATCCATTCAAAGGAGGGCTGGAGGGAGGGAGAAAAGCTAATATTCCTCCTTGAATGCCATTTAATCTCTGAAACCTTTCATGCAGATGTAAATTAGGATTTGCACAACAGAGTCAACAGTTGCTCCGTAGATAAGGCAGATTTGCAACATCTGCTTTTCCATTCGAGAACCTCTTCCAAAGTCGCTGTCGGGGATAGCCAAGCTAAACACTAGAGATTTTTTTTTTCTTTCCGTAATCTCTTGTTTATGAAAAAAGCTGCATATGACAGAACTAAACGTGGTTATCGTTCTACTAATTCTCTAGGAAAAAAGTTTGCTTTCCTCTTAACACAGATCTAAAAAAACCCCACTGGGTGGTAATACAGTGCAGCACCCTTGTTAACATCTTTGGAAGAAACGTTATCTGGTAACAATTGCATAGGCCACTGCGGTGGTAATACAGTATCAACAATTTACCTTGCATTATTATTAGGAAAGCTATTTTAAGCTTTTCCAGATGAACTACCCCCCTCCCCCAAGCAAACACACGCAGTAGGTGAAAGATGAAGTGGCACCTTCAAATGGTGGAGTCAAACCCTTTTCGGACGTGGTTTCTTGATCACAGTTTAGGGTTTTAGAGAAGCAACCAGATTTTTTTATTTTTGCGGAGGTGTGAGCCCCATTGAGCCGGGGGAGATAACCCAGCTGAACACCACTTCGGGAAATGATGTTGCTTCGGCAAAGCATCCCGTGCTGCTGTGGTTGCCAGAGCCCCTTCTTCCCAGGATGGCTGCAGCTTGACACTGGGAAATGTGCTCCAAGAGGGGTCTTGACCTTGAGGGGGGGGGAAGAGAGAACACAGGATCTATATATTTTA
>NW_009195566.1:0-805 GCF_000690835.1 Fulmarus glacialis | reverse complement strand
TATTTCTCATTATCCTACTCTGATTTGAAGTAATGAATTAAATTAATCTTCCCCAAGTTGAGTTTGTTTTGCCCATGATGGTAATTGGTAAGTGATCTCTCCCTGTCCCTATCTCGACCCACAAGCTTTTCATTATATTTGCTTTCCCCTGTCCAGCTGAGGAGGGGAGAGAGAAAGCAGATTTGGTGGGCACCTGGCATCCAGCCAGGGTCAACCCACCACAGTAATGCAGTACGAATTACCCCACTCTTGCTTTGATGAAATTTAAAAGATGATTTATCACTGTAGGCAGCTCTACTTCCAAGTCTCCACAGCCAGTATGAGTCTATACCTCTTATTTAACATGTGCCATCACACTTAAAAAGCACTCAAAGAAAATATTTAGAGAAATATATCTTTTAACACGTGTTCATTGATAACTTACTTTAGCAATATCATTTTTTGTATTATACGGAATAATACGGAAACAGAGGTTTAAAATGTATCGTCACCCTTTTAGTAGCTTGGAATACTTAATATTATCAATCGACTGCGGGGAAAAATGCTATCGGCACAAAACCGTGGTAACTTCCACAGTAAGTATTATGCAATTAAAACTACACTGTCATGGGTAAAAATTTTAATTAAAAACACCTTAATTGTGCTAATCACAGTAAACTAGATTGAGCCTGAAACTCTTAAATTCGCCACGACGTATGTATGTACTGAAGTAAAGAGAAACCATTTGCACAGAGCCATTACACCGGTGAATTTAACCTTTTCTTTCTGGTTCTTGCACATCTGATGCGATCAAGCCCCTAAACCC
>NW_009195565.1:0-2683 GCF_000690835.1 Fulmarus glacialis | reverse complement strand
AGTTATTATTAATAGTTATTTATGGGTCTCATAATTTAGTCTTTACCCTCCCTGTTGTGACTTGTTCCTAGAAGGAATTGAAATCTCCCATTATTATTGTGTTTTTCACCTTTGCAGACTCTAATCTCTTTTCAGTTTTTCCCAATGACTGTCATGCTGTGATATTGCTCCGCGACAGTGATTTCTCTCAGTACCTTTTGATGCAATTAGCCATTTGATTCCTTCCTTTAACATAGGATACCAGCTCTTTTCTCAATGGGATTCTGCCACTGTAAAATTAGTATTCGAGTGTCCTGCTGATTTTCTTTCTTCCACAAAGTTACAGATACGTGAATTACATCAATCCTTCCTTTAAAAATGCTTCTTGCTAGGGCAAGAAGCCAAAGGAAGATACTTGGGAGATCCTCCATGAATGAAGTGAAGACAATTGCTTCTTATACTTAAGAAGCTTTCACTGTTATTATGAAAATAGACCCATCTGTAAATGCACTGCCTAGAAAGATTGCCATAGTAGAAAGCAGCGTAACTAGGAGGGGAAGAGTCTAGTATAGTCCAGAACTTTAAATCAGATATTTTTTAAGTAGTAGCTTTACTTCCTAGCACCATTTTTTCAGCTAACCATGGGGAAATAAACTGCATAGTAGCACAGTCGAAAGCAATGCTGGAGATAAGGACTTTCTGATTAATATAGAGATAGTGATTGTAGTATTTTGAGGTTGAAGTGACATGCCGTCTACTTTGGGGTTGGAGGTTGTGCTCTGCTTTGCAGTGTTGCATGTTTAATTGCACTGCTTTATCATGGTGCGAGTGGCCGTAATTCTTAAAAACCTTAGCTCATCTGATTTAACATGCTTGGTGCGAGCTGGAGATACACCTGCCCATTATAAGCAAAAAAGAAAATCCATTCTCGCCGCTGTCAAAAAGAAAACTCCGAATAATTAATGCAAGTCTTTGGGGTGAGCTACCTGGAAAAGGTGGGAAATTGGTGTGGTTGGGTAAAATCCAGGCTCGGACAGATACAGAATTTTAGGGATTGTTTTGGAAAACAAAAATGATTTCTGCAGCTAGATGGTCAGAGAAATCAACCGATCCAGCCCACTTTAGGCCCAAATGACATAAATCAATAAATACTTCTAATAGCCAAATACTTTGCAATAACATGATTACCCAGTATTAGTGGGAGTGATGGCAACATAGTAACAAACATGCCTGAATAATAGATGGGGATGTTTGAAATACACTTGCTGTGAAACGGATATAAGTTTTCTTTCTTCCTAACTTTTTCACTACAACTGTGTTGTCAAACTCAGAAGAGTCTCATGTTATTGTCTCCATTTTTTTCCCCCCAAATTAAGGTGCGCTTGGTAAGTAATTGGAAAGGAGACAAGCTGCCAGATTACTCGTTCAATAAGCTATCACATACTTCTTAAGGAGTTAGAAATACAGAATTAGGAGTTAGAAATAGAAAATTGTGATATAACATGCAGTGTCGGACATAAATACAGTCCTGCCCTCTGCCAATCAAATTTCTAAATCCTCTTCAAACTCCAGTACAGCTCCAACTAACTAAGGGTCAGTGGTAACTCATCATATTGCAGGGACGTATCTCTACGCTCGACCCTGTTTCCCAAAAAACTCACAATTCAGCTATAACGATTATTTCTTCTCTCCTCAGCAGCGACACGGGCTCTTAAACCTGAAAAACCCTGACGGCTCTTAACGATCATTCAAATTCTGAGTGCAGAACTAACGTGAGGTTTGGTATCGCTGTTGTGATTTGAAGTGGCTGCCATTATGTGAGCTACATGGGGCATCTGATAGTATTTGCTGTTTGGCCTTAAACCATCCTGCCAAAATAAAGTTTACTTTGTGTTTGTCTCTATTTCCATAGTTTGATGTACCTTCTTTAAAAGGGTTATTGCGGGGATCATTACAAAGACCTGCCAAACATCACATGCAGACCCTGAAATGAATGACTCCTATCTCATGCAGCTCAACTGAAAACTCCTCCAGAGTTGGTCTGTGATCCACAGGACTCAAAACTCCGGGGTTATCCCGATTGTGGGGGACCCCAGACCCCGCCAGCATCGCGGTCTTGCCCCGTTGCAGGACCCCCAAGGCACATCAGGGACTGGATTCCCGGCGTAAGGAGGGAAACAAAGCTCAGAGCACCAATTACACTGGATGTGTACTGTGAAAACCAAATGGAATTTGGATTTCTTCGGGACTGAGGAAGCTGGGAGCCCAAACTTCACACCTGTGATGAAAAACCATGTGTGCGATTAGCTGTCACCATTCTTCTCTTGCAGAATTCATCCCCGTATCCCACTTCGCTGCACCCTGCCTTGTCCTGCCTGCCAAAACAACATGCTAGGAAGTCTGAGGGGCATAAAGTCCGAGGTGCAGGAAGTCCGAGGTGCAGGCAGGCAGGGCACGGCCCCGCTGCACCAGGCAGGTAAAAGGGGGCTCAGCTGTGGGTCTGGCACCTTAATTGGGGCTGCAAGTGCAGGGGGAGGTCAGGAATCCGAACGGTTCCTTCATTCCCTCCTTTTCGGGATCAGACCACCTTCCCCCAGCCCGTAGCTCCCGGCGATGGGCGCGGGGTAGGATGAGGGGCTCCCTCCCCAGTGCCATACTGGCGCGCACTGGGGGGAGCGGGAGGGAGGGGGGGAGAGGGGTGCTG
>NW_009195564.1:0-1412 GCF_000690835.1 Fulmarus glacialis | reverse complement strand
GAAAAATTTCTTTACTGTAAGAGTGGTCAAGCCTTGAGGCTGCCCAGGGAAGTCGTTGAGTCCCCATCCCTGGAAGTATTTAAAAGACATGTAGATGAGGCGCTTAGGGACGTAGTTTAGTGGGCATGGGGGTGTTGAGTTGATGGTTGGACACTATAATCTTAGAGGTCTTTTCCAACCTTAATGATTCTGTGATTCTGTGATTCTACTAGAAAGCTGATTGTTTCCTCAAAACCGGGACTACCCAGTCCCTAGCAGGAGAGGAGCATCTACCCTGCAGTTGTCTTCCCTGAGAACTCTGAAACTTGAGCTTGTCTAGAAAAATGTGTATTTACATAAGCAGAAAGTGGGAAGATGGTGAGGCAATTTAAGGAATGAAGGGACTTTAATCAGCCACTGCTATGATGTCCACATCCCACCTCGTTACCTAGGAGTTACCAAATGGGGCAAATACAGATTCTGTCAAACACTTGCGAGTCTCAGTGCCAGAGCAGTCTGTGCTAATGGCAAGCCAGGCATGCTCTGGCATGTAATAGCCACAATCAGCCTTTTTAGACTCATAAGAGCATCCCTTGTACCTTGCAGGGACGAGATGGACACCCTAATAGCGTTAGCTCTTAGCCACGCAGTTGGCAGAAGAATCCATGATTGATCAGAACAGATCTCTGGTACCTATGTCACACCGAGGGATGGGAACACAGACTCTGGATTTGTATTGCAACTCTGTGCATGCAAGTTTTAGGTTCTGGTTTACCTAGTAACCCTATGCCCTCAAAATGCATTTTATAAAGGAGCAAGGTGAGAAGGATAGCAGGGGAACTTAGGAGCCTGAAAAGTTCATGTCCCTTCCTGAGTGCAATTGCTAGAGAGATGCAGTTTTTTTTAAAGAGCTGGTTTGTATGACATGCTGGTAAAGGACCAGTAATACTGCTTTCATCTTTCTTCATCAGAGTCAGCTGCTGGGGCACTGCATTTTGTGCAATCTTAGCAAAGTCCCAACACTCCTGCTTGGTGACCCATTTGCTAAGTGTCTATTTTCTCTGCTAAATACAGGAGACAAATACAGTAAGGTCAAACCCTTAGTCTTCAGAGATTTCATAGCTGAGAAACTAATATTAATGTTACAAAGCGTTACTCAAAAGAAGTTACAGGAGTAGTTGTTTGCACAGGGCCATACTGAAGGCAAGAGAAATAATGAGCTAATAATACTGATGCAGTTTGTTCCTCAGCCAATTAAACTCATCCTAGTTTGTCTGCCAGCTGCAAGCGTGGTAACAGTAATACAACACATGCTTTGGGAAATCTGCCATGGATATTACGTTTGATACCAGTTTAATGCCTTTAAAATATTGCTATCATTAGAAAGATTTGAAGCATGTGTTACTGTGTGTCCTGGTTCCGGCTGGGACAGA
>NW_009195563.1:2132-64180 GCF_000690835.1 Fulmarus glacialis | reverse complement strand
TGGCTGCCTTCCAGGTTAAACCACGACAAGTGGAAAAGAAAAAGGGGCAATACTGACATAGTGCTGTAACACCCACTTGTAGGGTTCCCTGCTTTCCATACATATGCTGGCAATGTGGACAGACTGCATGTAGCCCCTCTCCAGGATTGGACTGATTAAGGATAAAAATAGGAACAGCAACTCCCCCAAAGGCTCTGTTAGGAGGTTAGGATACTCACCTCTGCTCCTCCTTTTAAAGAATGAAGATGATACAACAAATCCAGACTTTCAGCCCCAAAGAAGGGTAGAGGATCAGTTGGGGCCAACCAGCCCACGTGGCGGATGGGAAGACTGTGGACCTGCGTCAGGAACAAGCATTGCTGCTTGTATTAAGACACTGCTCCTGCCCAGGCAGGAGTTCTGGGATGGCATCAACTCCAGCTGCCCAGAACTTGGGGAAGGGCTCCAGGGCTTTTGCCCTGGGAGAAGACAGAGACAAACAGTGCTCTGCCATTCGAGGTCCACAGAAGACCAGAGTGTCACTCCATTCTCCCCTACATGCATCCCAAAATAAAACTCCTGAAAATGTGTCTTCATTACAGCAGTATCACCCTTCAGGACAGGAACATGTTTCCCTGACTCATCTGTTTCACAGGGACAAATGCATGGAGGTTAATACATTGAATAAACAGGCTGAGATTTGTAAAGCCACCTTGAGTAAAAACTGGATTTTCACATCCTTTAGATACTTAGATTCTCTGCCCTCATTATCTGAACTGCACCCACATAGGCAGTCCCTGCAAATGTAGCATTTTACAAGTCTGGGTTTCAGATTTATTGTTTAAAATTATTTTGAAACCAATGACTTATAACACAGATATATCTGCTCATCTATGTCAACAAGGATTGTATGAATCTTAGATTTCTAAAATGCACGTTACTTATTTATGCTAGAAATTGAGGGTTCCACTATAGTTTATTTCAAGGTGGGCTTTTTCATTTTGAACACTTTTCACAAAGATGCATACCACTATTTAAGTATGATGAGGTTAGCATAAACCAACAAAAGCAAAGAAATTGTAAGCTGAGATTGATGATACATTCCTAACTCATGCTGTTGTGCCTAATTATTGCAGGACTGCCAACCAGCTCATGATAATTACATACTGCAAACAGAGCTGGGGAGGGGAAATCATTGTTTTGGGTTCATATTACTTTCACTGAACTTTACTGGCATGTTTGATTCATATCACCTTTTTATGTTTTGAGCTTATAGAGCCTGCAAACTCAAACACAAACCTCCTGACAGATCAGGAAGAACAAGGCTGGTTTTCCCTCCAGACGCTTGTCTAAAGCATGACGACAATCTTGTTCCATTTATACCACAAAACACGCTGTTCTTGCCTCTCTTCGTGAACCATGGCCAGCCTCGTTATTTCCAGAAAAGACACCAGCCAGTCTTGTTTCTGTTTGTAGACGGCATATGAGAAAAGGAGGGGGCTTCGAAGAGCACAGGGGAAGAGCTGTGTTACGCACAGTGACCGCAGGTTTCTGTCGGTCTCTTTCTTGCCGTTTCCTAGAGTTCAAAAGCAGATGCTTCTTTCCATTCTCTTGCTGGATATGAGTATAGATTCAATCCCAAAGCGGCGGTATCTAGAGAGGAGTTTAATCATTTTTACTCTTTCATTTTACACTCATATGTCCTTAACCCAATTTAGATGGTCAAAGCACTCTGGGACAGCGATTTTTGTTCGCTCAGTATGTACACAGTCCCTAGCACTACAGGGTCCCACCCCAATGGAAAACATTAAGTGCTTCTCTGATATAAAGGCTAAATAATTGATCACAAATCCCTGAATCATACAATGCGATGTAATTTCTTCTCCCTGATTTTGTTACACTATTATTTATATCAGCATACGGTATTGATATAGGAAATTTGTAATGAAGTCCCAGAGACGCTTTGATTTAATGTGGTTACAGGGACTATCATTGCAAGTGGCAACAAATAGCTCTAATGGATTTTCTAGTACTTTGTTTTCATCATCCATAACAGACTCTCATCTGCGCTGGTCGGAACTGTAGGACGCCCGTGTCTTCTGCACCCAGACTTTAACAGATCTATACTTTATAGCCCTACAGTAAAAGTAATTGCAGGTTTTATAATGTCTGTGAACTGCTCTGACTGAAAGCAATCCATTTAGAGACTTCCGGAAAGTTGAGGTGTTTCGGTTACAAATGCATGAGCTGAGACGGGCTCCGGTCACGCAGCTGGCCGGTTACCAGCCTCCTTTTAATGAAGGCACATTCCAGAGATCTAACTTTCTTTTCCTTTGTAGCAATACCAAAATAGAAGAAATTTTGGAACACGAGGGGTTTAAGCTGAAAGGACCCTGCCCCTGAGTTTTATCATGTCAGAAGAAGCGCAGAATCGTGGAGGCCGGTCCAGAAGGTGCTGACAGCTGGAACCGCCAGCGAGGGCAGCACGCCGGCGCGGCCGCTCACCCACTTCCCAAACGAGACCCTTCGGCTGCAGCTCACAGTTGACAAAAATCAAGAATCGATTTTGACTCACTGTCTGACCTCAAATTAGCTTTCAAAACCCGTTCAACAGATCTTGACAATCTCACCGTAGGAAAGCAGGAACTAAGGCAATCAGAGAAAAACCAAATCACTTCTTTTTCTTTTTTTTTCCCTTTTTTTTTTTTTTTGTTTTGAATGATGGAATAATTATACTGTCTACCTAAAATTCGAGGGCTCTGCCAAACATTCATACCTACACAACCCTCCGCAGGGCTGCCTCCTGCCCCCATAGTAACAGCCAGCCCCGCAGCAAGAATTTGGCCCAAGGAGCAGGAGAAGGTAGCAGGGGAACAGGCTTCTTTAAAGGCACAAACGCCCTCTAAATGCCAGGTCTGCCATTTGCCATTCTCAAGACCAAGAATAACTCGGACCGAATGTTAACAGTGTCTTTTTACTGTATGTGACGAATGGAATAATCCTGCTATTATCAGAATAATTAATCTTGCTTGACACTCCAGGCAAAAAATCCAATATGCTGGATTCCACAGTCATGGCACTGCTTCGTAATATTTTGTTATCTTTTCAATGTATAATTAATAAGAAGAGTAGGGAATCCAGGAGAATCAGCCAGCACTAAAATAAGCAGAAAACAGAAAGTTAAGATATCTGGAGTTGCGTCTCAGCTATTTCAAGGACAGTATCAACTGAAAGGAAAGTCCCCAGCTGGGAGACGGACAAGATCCAGTTGCAGCTGGCAACAACACAGATGCCACTTGCTAAATTATCTGAAACCATTTTTTGTCATAACATGAATTATATACTCTTAGTGATGAGTCTAATTTTAAAATGTTATTGTTTTCACTGTATAGTCCTTGACTGGACTGCTCCAGATATATGCACTGGAGAGAAAAGGATAGCCAGCCTAGACCCTCGGCATCGTCAGGCTCCCAAAAGCAGCCATTCAGCATGAAAACCTATGCACAGGAAAAAAAGTATGCTTAAGTCTCATGGGTAGGCAGTTAGAGAATCCCCGTACTAATCATGTAATTTTTTATTTTCAGAATAGCACTCCAAAATTACAGACTTTCCTTGACCCAAACAATGGACATTCTTCCTCTAACTCTAGAAAACCATGTGAATCAAACAGTTATTTCCAAACACTGTATTTCTTGAGTAAAAATAATTACCTCCTCTCCCAACACACACACATTATCTTCTTATGTGCTTGTTAAATACTCATTCTGAGGCTGCACAGCTGACCATACAAAATTTGTTGCATGCTTCGTTCAGCTCGCTACTTGGAAAATAAGCAGTAATGTTCTGCTTGGAGCTCCTACATGGACCAATGGGGGCTGCCTCTCTGTTGCAACCTTCACTTGGCCTAGAAGCCACCGACCTGCTGTGGTTCAGAAGCTGTCCTGACAGGCACCAGCTCATACTTTGTTGAGTGACAGCAAAACTTTCATTCCTATTTTCAAAAAAGAACTGTGGCACTTCAGGAAGAGCTGCTAAATTACGTCTTCGTTTTGCAACATCCCCAGCTGAATGTACCATAGAGCAGTTCTGTGTCGCTTCAAATTGCTCATGAGGAACTGGTGTGCTGGTACATAGACCCGATATGGGACTTTGGGGGATTAACTCCTACATATCACTGAATCAATTCCTGAACAAACATGTGAACTCATGCTGATGAGGAGGAATATTCTGTTTCTACAGCTTTTGCAGCTGGAACACAGAGGGAATAAAGCAAAATACAGCTCCAGAAAATAAGCAGACAATATGTGTGCTTGTGAGCACCAGGTTAAACTCAGTCTTCTGAAGCATACAGTCGAGATTGGGAAAAGTGTGATGCCTTGGCTAATCAGGCCTCACTCATTAGGTCGTGCCATAAATAGCAAATAAGCGGTGACAGAAGTGGCACAAACCAATGTGGGGGTGGGAGGTGGGGAGGGGGACTACAGAGGCATTGGGCCAGATGTTCCCGAGCAGCTGTGTGTGCCCCTGACCGAGCCGCAGGGCTGCGGGCACGTGGCAGCAAAACTTCCCCATCCGCATCCAGCCTTGCTTCCAAGCTGTGCAGATCCCAACACTAGAGGAGCAAGAAATGTGTTTGGCATTTTACACGGGAATGGGAAAGATGCAAAAAAGAGCTTCATGCCTTCCTAAAGGACTTGCAAGGTTGGTTTGTCACCTTCTAATGCTCCATTTAAAGGCATTATTATTATGAAGCAGCATGATTTGTTTCCAGTGGAGCCCACCACAGTGGTAGCCATCTACCAGACTCTGGAGTAGGGCAGTCCTGCCCAAGTTTCTGCTTGCCTGGCTTGCACACACAGGCAGGTCTCTTAGCTTCACAGGAACTACGTACGGGACTATGGGGAGAAGAATTTGGCCAGGTTGTTAATCAGAGAAAAAACAATCCATGGGACAGATACTCAGTTGTGGTCACTTAACATGGCCTCACAGACTTCAGCTGAACAGCTTTATACAGCAGCAGCAGGGTCTGGTCCCTTGAACACCTGAAGGGAGGTGGGAGGAGGACTGTAAAGGAGAAAGACATAATCACAGGGAAAAATTTGTTTACTGGGAAGCTCTGTGTATTCTTGGATCAATGTGAAAGGGTGTTATACTATACAGAGGAGTAAAAATGAAATACTCGAGCACCTCTTTTTGCCTACTAACCAAAACCCCAATACATCATTTCTGTTTCTCATGAATGGCTGATGGCGGTATGCCACACTTCACCCAGTTTCAGGTGCCACTGACATTAGCAGCTCCTACAACTGTCTCTCACACAGAACCCCCAGTCCAGATATTACCAGTAAGAAACGTGCCCGATTCGCTTCTACAGAAAGCAGACTTTGTTAGGAGGTTTTCATGAGCTCATGGATGTTCTTAGGTGTTCAAAACATGTTGTGCAACCAATCAGGCCGTTCTCCTGTGCTCTTCTGTTTCTTCTATTCCCTCCCCCCCAGTTATTTTTGTCCATTTCATGTCCCCTTCTCTTTCTGAGCTCTACTCAGATTGTATGGTTTGGATTAAATGCATTCAAAGTCCAAGCTGTTGCCCAGCAGCCGTTTAATGATAAAATTAGTCTTACAGCTTGAAAAAGGCACTCCCACTTCCCGCTCCTAACCGTGACAGCTGCAGCTTTTCTTGTGTTGTCTCTTGAGCCTTGTGTGGCCCCCGAGAAAGGTAGCTCAGCTCTGCAACCTGTCAGGAAAGGGAACCAGCAGAAGCAAGCAGGTGGAGAAGAGGCTGCTGGTCATGGTGGCCGCTGGTGCCCAGAGAGGCACCCAGGTGCCTGGGGTGGCTGTGGCCTGCCACCCTGCTGCCGTGCCCTGACCCCTCAGCTGGCAAGCCCCCCTTGTCTATGCCCCACAAGACTAACTTAAACTAGAAAAGGACTAGTAAAAAGAGTTGATTTAGGGTTTCATGCCTCCTCATGGACCCTGCTATACTTCTCCCCATGGCTCAACTCCACCTGCTATGAGCAACCCCTTTCACTCAGAGGTTTTCCCTATGTAGATTACCGCAATGGCCTTGCCATTCCCTGTGGGTTTTTAGATGTCCTTTTATTTGTAAATTCTACCTTCATTTGTTGATTTCTTTTTGTGAACTGTTCTATCTAAATGCCACTTCAATGCCTACTTTGCCTAATCATGCTTCAGGATTCAGGAGAGGAGGGGATTTGCTATTTTACTTTGCTTTTTCCACTGTCTCCATTCCTTTTCTTTTCCTTGGCTGTAAGAATGGATACAAAATTTCTCAGTCCCAGTGAAATATCATCTTCTACCTATATATTTTTTGTATGATGTCATATTTTTTTGCAAAATATGTTTCCTATATATCTCAATCTGAAGATTCAAGGATCACTATGCTTTGCTTTCCAAATCCTACATCTCCTCAATTTCCAGTGAGCTCACAATGCAAATACTAATAGCTACATAAAATAAAATTAGAGAAGGTCAGTACCTTTACATGAGGTATAGCTTTCTGCAGCAGGGCAGAAATGGATATTTTTTTAATGATTATTTTTTTCCTTGGTGCTGACTTGGGCATTAAAACCTTTTACCTTGCTGGAGTTTGGCAAAGGAAACCAGTGGCAAGAGGGACAATACAATCACTCCTGGACATCTACCACCTTCTTGCAGAGAGGTAACCAAACATTTCAAATATGAGTGGACTCAAAGACCATGGTAGTTAATGGAAACCTCTCCGCTGACATTAACACTCAGACCCTTAATTATTTCTTTCCAAGCTAAGACAAAAAGAACAAATTCCACAATCTATACAGTAGGTCATATATCGTTAGGTGAATGGCAGGATCTTGAAAAGGGTTCTCATGATCTCTGTGGCACCCAGCTGTTGACGCTCACATCAACCCATCTTCTCGACCCAACAACGCAATTTTCCCTCAGCCACCATGTCTCTCTCATCAAAGATGGTGCTTAAATCTTAATGGAGGTCTCATGAAAATATACAAAGCAAGATCACTGCTGGCCTTTCAAAGCTTCCCAAAAATCAAATGCATTTTGCAGCCACAAGGTCTATCAGACACCTGGCAGGGGTTAGACGCTTATATGTTATGATTAGAGGTCATCAGAGTTTTCCTAGAGGAAAACTTCATCAACAGCGAGAGATGAACCGAACCCCCAGATAGCGTGTACTCAGTGAACATTGGGAGACTGAGGACACAGTTCACATGGACTCTGCCTGGACATCTCCAGGGAATCCTGGGCTCACAGGATCCAAGGTACGTTTCTAGTACTTTCAAGATGTGCTGCTTGTCATCCATGGAGCTGAACCGAAGGTCCTGGAGCTCTTAATCTAGCTGAGCTCAAGCACTGCAGCAGAGAGCTTGGAAATTTCTGAAACCTTTATTTTAATGTGGTCTCTTTGGGTGGCCATGTGCTTTCCCATGGGAGCAGGGCGGGATTCTGAGAGTCCTCTCCAGAGCAGTGGACATGTTGGCTGAGCCAGCTGGTCTGAGGCTCAGCACACTCTCAGTCCCACCATGAAGTAGTCTGCAGAAGTGGGCTGTCAGGGAAGGGCAAGAGTAGGAGCACAACCACCAGCCACAGAAACAGACCTGTTCTTCAGCAGCAAGGATCATGAGATGCAAGCCCGGGTTTGCTAGTACCCTATTTCAATCATTCTGCAACCATTTTTTTGATTGGTTCACAACTGCAAAACTTTTGTTTCTTTTTGACTCATAAATATGGTGTAAAGTTTACGGTTGTTTTTTTTAAGGAGCTTTTTGCAAACTAGAACTGCTGTGTTTTCAGCTGTGGCAGTTGCAGGCTAACGAAACCACTGATGGCTACAATATTATCTTGTTTTTCTGCACTCATTTCGTCGTCTCTAGCTGGTATTTCTCATTGTACTGTTCAATTTGTAACAGGACTACCCTTCAGCTTATTTGTGTACAGGGCTAGGCCACAATAGGGCCCTGTTTCATAATTGTGTTGAGGTAATGCCCAAGGCTCTCAGCAAGAAATAATAATAAATGACATGACACAACTGTGCTGAGTCACACCTTTTTAAAGCCCAGCTTTTTTTGAGGGACACAAGAGCATAGATAAAAACAGCCACAGGCGGCAAAGAGCCCCTTCTGAAAACAGCTCCTGGTAACTCATTCAAGTCATAAAGAACAATAGCACAGCTGTTAGATAAATGGGGTGCTTACAACTGTACACAGAAAACCTAAAAATTTCAGCAACAAACCCATTAGCCTTTACTACATCAGTGGTCCAGGACCTGCTGTTTCAGTAATGCTCTGCTGGGTCACATAAAACCTGTAGAGAAAACACAGAGAGGTCTGGCATCCATCCATTCCTCCATCTGTCTGAGGGCATCTGGGAAACTGCCCCAATCAGTCCTCAGACTCGGGGATGCTCTGACGCTGCAGCCAGTGCCAGTGTATGAGAACTGTTACATGACAAATGTGTTCACAAGCCTCCGTTTGCAGTGAATGCGTTATATCATCTCTCATTAACAATTAAAATAAAAGCTCTATTTTTTACAGCTGTTTCAATCAGTCCTGCTCCTAGGATATATGTTCCTGAAATAGTGAAATCACAGATCATCAGCACCACTTCTGGATTATCTCACCAGCCTATGACCATATCCAGCACAATCCTTTTTACCAGGAATTTTAAAACTGTTTTCTACCATATTCCAGTGGCAGCAGTAACCCACGGCTCCACGCAAGACGGTGGAGAGCATATTCTGAAAAATACATGGTGTATATTAAAATCACATCAGTAGGTATACATCAGAACATAAAGCAAAGACATCATGAGCCTGGAACTGCTGGTTTTTTCCTAGGGTTTTGTTTTGGGTGAGGTTTTTTTTTTCCTGCACTAGATAGTCCTCCTAATTTGTTATGACTTTAAAAAAAACCAACCTAGGAATGAAGGAATTAGATTAAGTCCTTCCACTTAGTTAATTTCCATGATCTAATATTCCCCTCATGTTCCAACACAGCTCTCTTCTCTGCTGACGACGTCAGGGCTGAGGAAATCTCTTAGAAGGTGGTTTCAATTCAAGGGCAAGGCAGACCAGAGACCACTTAGTTCCCAGATAAAGTATACTCGGTTTAGTGTGCTTGTAGGCGAGCCAGAAACTGTAATGAGAACACTTAGGAAACCAAGTCCCCTTGGATATAGATGATCAATAATGTTCTCGACAAAGTTGAAAACAGTTCAGAACATGGTGTCTCACCAACTGTGTTGGTAGTTAGTGTGGATCTCATTTCTGGCAATGTCTTGAAACAGCAATCAATACTTGCCCAGGGTATGCTTTCCCTGCCATTTATTCTGCTATCCAGCCAGTGGCAACAACAATCATTTAAGATCAACTAAGCACTGTTATGTTGCTAATGATGAGTATCTACTGCATGGGTGACAAGGATCAAGACCCTTCCATGCTGGATACTACAGAAGAAAAGATGCCCAGATACCCATCGCTATAGCATCTGAGGAAATTTTACTAAAATGAGTGGTGACCAGTGGACTTCCTCCCCTCTCATCCTGCAAATAAAAACGTTACCACAGAGACAGTAGACACTAAAAAGAAATGAACTATCTATCAAGTGGGCTGTGTTTGTGTGGAGGAAAGAAGAGAGGCAAATATTTCAACAATATGGGCATTAGGGTTTTGTGGCAGCAAGGTAAAAAAAGGTTGATTTTGTGGGACTGACTCCTGGTATGTGTTCCTGTTGTTTTCATGTTGGTCTGTATTTGATGTTTGCCAAAAATGTCAAAGTGCAAGATGTAAGATTTTGTTTTATGTCCATATGTTATGAAGGAAGTAAAGCAAACCAATCCATCAACCCAGTGGCTGATGTTTAACCTCCTTTGTCCCTTAGACTTGCGTATGTCTGCTTCTCCTGCACTTCTGAGAAACCTGTCTGTCTCATCCCCAGGAAATACAACAAACCTTAAATTGCAGAAACAAAAAGCCTTATTGAGCATTTGGGAAATGTTCTGAACAACACTGCCCATCTCCTGCGGCAAAACGTTGCAGCAGAGACAGACGCAGTATTGGTGGAAACAACTGGCAGGGGGATATTGCAAAATACATGCGACTGTAGAACGCAATAGGACTGTTTCTCTGACTGGGAGAGCTGAACACAGGAACAGACTGAGAAAAGCACTACAGTGTGCTGGATGCGCCGGCACACGTTACGGAATACTGAGCAGTTGCAAGAACAGGGCATATGCAGCAAGAGGAAAATGAATGTATCATCTGGAATAATGAAGCGAAGTTAAATATGTGTTCACTGCTTTTGGGTAACTGCTAGACCTTAGCAAAGCCTATCCTTGTGCCCAAAGCCAGTCCAAGTTTTTGTTTTCTAGATCCTTCTTCACTGAGACCTCAAAAGAACTTCAAAAGAAAAACGATGTCTCTGTGGTGAATGATGGAAGATGGACTGAGCAGAGCAGCTTTGCTCAGTAGCTGAGGACAGGGAAAGGACTCAGGCAGACGGACTATCATCACTTAAATTGGAATTAGCCAGGACACAGCAATAATGCTCAGCCAGTGCTGGATTTGCATACCCTTTTAAGAGGGTAACTTATTACACTATGATTCATCTAGGTAGCAAACTCGTCGTAAACAAACTCTAGACCTTGCCTACACTCGACTTCTTGGCCCCAGGTTTCCCATCTCAGTGGTTTGGCTCCACCAGCGGGAGCAGCGCTGGCAGAGCTAACCCGGATAAGGCCCCTTGGATGGTGACACCTTTACCAAGCGACCGCTTCCACCCGCCAGGAACAGGACAGGGCACCCTGCGACCCCCCTCAGCAGCCGCACCCCGCGAGCCGGGTGGTGCTGCACAGGGCGCTGCAGGCGCATTCAGAAGGAGAAACGTCCCTGCCATCTCCCTTGCTCTCACATGAAGCAGGAAAGGGAGGATCGAGCTGCATGACGGTGGTTCAGGTGGCCTCCCATGCCACCCCCAGCCTAGGGAGCAGCAGCCGCCGGAGGGTAGCAGGGAACGAAGAGTGTTTCTTGCTTCCCTGCGGGAGAAGAAGTGACTGCCAGGAGCGGGGCTCTCCCTCCCCTCCCCTCGCACTCCCAGAGGCACCCTGTCAGAGGGCATGGTCTGCAAAGCCCGTGCACAAGCTCCTCGCACAAGCTCTGCAAAGCCCATGCACAAGCTCGTAGTCTCCAAAGCAGAGTCGTGTCAGACTTGCCCACGAAAAAGGGTGCAAACTCTCTTGCCTGGGCTCCTCTGGGGCATGTGCAGCCCAAGCCCCCAGCAGAAGACAAACCTCTGCCATTGCAGCAGCACAGAGACATTGCTCTCTGCAGCAACGCTGTCTGAGCCACGTGAATTTTGTCTGTGTGATTTCCTCCAGCTTATCGTCTGATCTCTAGCCCACAGTCAAACTGAACCTTAAGGGTTACAGGTGAGGGAACGAAAAGTGCTTTTGTTCTCCCTTTGCATCCCTCCTTCTTCCCACCTCCCAGCCTCCTCCCTCACCTGAATCAATCCAAAGTTACAGAAGTAGAATCACAAGTTAAAGAGCAAAAAATAGGGAATATGGAAAAAGCCTGTCATAAAATGAGGTTACTCATACCATCATGAGGAAGCAGGGTGATTATACACACTTTACACAGAACGATAGAAACAATAGGATTACTCACACAATCTCAAACTCTAATGAGGCGCATCAGTTACACTCCCACAGAAACCTGGAGAAAGAAGGGAGTAAAATCTGCTGGTTTAGCCTAATAAGGACTTTGTGAGAGAGTTACAGTTAACATGTCCTACTTACTTATGGTATGCCACAAACCTGCTAGGGACTGCAGTCCAGGGTTTCTATATGTGCTCACCAGCCCAATGGAGAGGGGAAGGGAACATAGACATGGCTAGTCTTCTAGCCATCTCCAACTCCAGTGTCATCCTTAACATGATTGATTAAGGAAAGAAGGTAGGGACAAAATCAAAAGAGGAAGCTCACCGTTAGTTATACTGAAACTTAGAAGAATACACCTTATATTTTGCTTTAAATAACTGGTGACACACTAAAAAGCCATTCACACAGAGACAGAGGAACAAGGCAGATCTCCTTAAATGCACTTCTACAACCAGACCTCTTGAGAAGAGCAAGTGCTGGATTGACTTTACGTGTTTGTGACTGTGAAGGCAGTATCTGTAAGTGGTACCAATGAAAGGAAACATGCCATTTGAAACTATACGTCTGTAAAATTTTGTAAGACCTATTTTTGTAAATAGATTATGTACGACCTGGCAGATTTCCCTCCTGGATAGGCTTTTTTGTATGAAATTTAGAAAACAGCTGGGAACCTCCCGGGCACAATTCATCTCATTCTATCATGGAGGTTACAGCCAGGGGAACCGTCCTCTCCTCGCCCAGTGGGCGTGGAGGAACCCCAGGCAGCTGCATGGTAGGTGCCCTCAGCAGCTTGAGATGGATCCATCCCACTTTTCTCAGGAGCTGAGCTTCCTTCACAGCTCCTTTTACACACCTGTTTGAGCCTTCAGATAACTTAAGTACATGCTCAAACTCTCCCAAACAAGGAATTAAGTGTTTAAAAGCTTTCCAGCACAGAGATGATTTCCCCCCTGAGACCCACCTCAGGGGAAAGTCCAAGGCTTCAAAATCCGTAATCCTTGATTTTGTGTGAGATTGAAATAATTCAAAATCAATGGTTCACTTCAGACTTAAAAAAACGATTCACTGCGGCTTCGTATCATTTTGACATTTCTATTCTAATGTTAAAAAAAAGATAAATCTAAAATGTAAGCATAAAAATAAAACATAAGGTGAACATTATGAGTCTTAATTGTGTTGAAATAAAACAAAATTTTTCATGAAGATGTTGGTGAAATCATTGTGTTCTGTCAAATTTATCAATTTGTGTTGAATCAGCACTTTCTAAGTGTTCATCCAGCTCAAGACTTCGTATGCTCTTCACATCTATTCCTTTTTAGCCGAAAAGCTTTCCCAATGCTTTTGATGGCACCATGATAACTTCTTTATAGCATTTCTATTTAAAATTCCCTTTACTTACATTGAAAAAATAATCACGTAGCTTAATTTTTTAGCTCCTTGCCATTAGAGCACTATCGTCTTCATAAGAAAGCTGCTTTTTATCTGCTTGGAGCTCTTCGCTATGAATAATCTCAAGGAAAATTATGCAGGAGACTCCTCAGTTTGCTTTTCCCCTCCCTTGAGTGCCTGAGCTCTCCAAACACATAACTGGAACACGGACATCAACCCAAACTTTTTGCAACAACATGTCGGTGTTTCTGGTTATTATCATGCCTGATGTTACAATACACCCTCTTTTAGGAAAAGCAGTTTAATTGACCAAACAAGAAAAACAAACGCTTCCCCAAGGCAAAAATTCCATTAACTGTTTGGATGTTTTCTATAAAGTTAACAAGCACTTCTGTCAGTATTTGGAAGCCTTAGACACTGTTTTTTGAATGGACTGAAGTAAAGAAGAGACAGCTTGAATAGGATTTTACAGTTTCAGCATGCTTAAGGACATTCCAGGCTAAAATATTACTTGTTTTATAACATTACTCATGAATAAATGAAGTTTTTAAGATAGACTTTACACTCAAATTAAAATAAACCTTAAGTTATATCAGTACAGCTTGAATAATGGAAGAAGAATATGATTATCTTCTAAACGTACAGGGAAGAGTGACAGGCCATGCTCTTGAAACCTTCTTTTTAATATATTTACATTTAATGCAACCCTGCGATCAGACTACATGCGGAAACACTAAGTGCAGCTTTATGGACTTTCGGGGGCTTGGTACAGCTGCAGGGATATAATCGACAGATGATCCAAATACACGAAAGGAAAAGGATTCAGTTTTTTAATACCAACATCTTTTACTGACTTCATGCTGACATAGTGTAGGTGAACATAAAACTACTGAGAGGAGGACTAGTTCTTGTTCTTCCCAACCAAATGAAAAACATTAAACCAGCATTTTCACTGCCAGAAAATAAAAAAAGAAAAAAGAAAAAAAACCTCTTCAACTTTCCATGTTTTCGGGATAGCAAAGCCACTGGCAAGCTGGAACTTAGATTCCAAAGCCATTAACTTCTTGAGGATGTCTCAGCACTGTCCGTAGGATCAATGAATCAAAGGCATACCACTGTCTCACACGCAAGTTCCCTGGTTTTTTTCCTTGCTGTTCCCCCTAAGGGGGAGCATTCCAGGAAGGATGTTGTTCTTTACATAGAAACATGATACAGTGAGCCTGGAAGGAAGAGATACCTGACCGGGACAGGTTTCAGTTACCCAGGAGCTGATGTTTTTCCATCATATCTGAGATGATCTGTCAGTGCTCTGATGTGCATGATTAACTGAAAACTGAATGCTTAGTACACCCAGCCAATATATGAGGCATATATGTGTGATTTTAATTTAATCAAAACCAGAGAATATAATTCCTAACTCAGGAGTTTACTGCAGAAATTCAGATCATATTCAGACCATATTCAGAAAATGAATATGGAATAGTAATCCATGTTGCCCAATCTGTGCAGTGCCAGGTGGAGTTAATCCTAATGAATTATTTTGAATCCTGGTTTCTCTAGCATGTTTTAATTATTCCAGTTTATCTATTACATTTAAGGACCAAGATTTCAAAATGCCAAATTCTACCAAGAAGTAGTTATGGCATGAGGTTTAGTGACTTGATACTTTGGACGTCTGCAATGCAACCAGCTGTGATTATAGTTTTTAATAACATGGGAACTGCTGTAACCCAGGCCTGTTGTGAACAGCCCCAAGGTGACCATCTCCAGTTCAACCAAAGCACAAGCCTTTCAACCTCTCCCTACTGCCAATATGTCCTATTTGCCTAAATTGTAGGCTGAGAAAAGAACTTTTCTTCTTGGTCTGTAGATAGATATCTACTGGAAAATCTGACAAGCCAGCTGAATCTTCATTTTGGAGAAGCTACTGAGCATATTTCCTTAGAAGATGATCAGTTTAATCAACATTCCTTTAAATCGCCTGGGTTTAAACCTACAGACCTGAAAACTACATTATCTTCCTTGACTGCACTGTGAACTTCTCAAATGCGCCTGAGTAACTCAGATTTCTCAATCCTGCTCATTTTTGACAGAGCGCTAGAAAATCTAGTGTTGTCATCTGGGTTTTGGTTTTGAACAAAATCAAAATTTGAGGTCAAGTTTTGTCCTCAACCTTATTCACATGCAATCGAGTCCATGCTTCTGCATGGATTCACCTTGGAGGAGCAAATGGTCTTCAGAAATCAGAACAGAATTCAGGGGGTGAAAGACTACTCACATTAAAGCCAAGAAAATATTCCTGCACAACTCTTAAGCAGTGAACTCATAATAAACATCCTGAACATAGAAAAAAGCAACCTTCAATAATTAGGGTTTCCCATTATTGGCCACTAACTAGAAATTAGCAACACTATCAAAATGCCATTTGGTTTTCCATGAAAGATTGGTATATTTGGAAAAAATATTTCCATTTAATTTGGATTAAGGCTAATGACAGGATTGTGTTATTTACTACCCCAACTATTCAAAAGCGCAAAGTGGTTTTTAAGTATTCACAGAACCCCTAGAGTATTACAAATTTTAGTTCAAAGGATTGTGTATCAGAAAATTCAAAGCCAAAAGTGTTTTGCTCATAATTTTCCTGTTTATAAGCATCAGGCAATCCAAATGAAGAAACTTAATCCTATGCAATCTGTATGACCAATTATATAACCCGAGCTGGCACAGGTATGCAAACAACTGAAGAACAGAAAGCAAAAGCTAATAATTTGAACCAAATGTAATGAATTATTGAATAACTAACCCTGATACCAGCAATACCAATACCAAGAGACTCTTCTGCTCTCTTTGTAACAGATTGTAAATTCTAGGTTTTGATTAGTGATGGGTTTGTCCCACATAATTTGGAGTGTTCTCAAGGTGAGCATGTTTGCCTTCAGAGTTTCATGATATGAAAACGAGAAACCTTTGCAAAATTCGCAATCCGATCCAATCTTGAGCTCAGATCACATCTTCCAGAAGCTGTATGTGTTCAGACCTACCAATCAAGTTTTCAGCTGTGATTTAGATGCAACTGAAAAATAAACAAGTGAAAAAAATGTTCTGTAAACTAGCTGCATGAGGTTTCCCAACAGAGTTTGCAGGCTTTTAAGGGCAAATCCACTTCATCAATATAGCAAATCTTTTCAAAAGCATTTTCAAAGGATAAGAAAAAAGAGAGTGTTGCTGTGTCATGGGCAGGATGTTGAACAAAGATGTTTTAGTGGTAATAGTGGTATACATCTCTCACCATATCTATTTAGTAGTTATGCTTAGGTAGCAATAAAATTGAAGGATGGATGATTATTGATTATGGGACGAAGCCCAGACTGGTGTCTGAACGGTTAGTAATCTGAACTGTGTAGACTGCTGGACACTCATCTGTGGTACAGAGTACAAGCTAAGAGTTTAATGGAAGGAGTTATTATAAAAAACATCTCTTCTGCTTTATTGCAAGCTGAATAAGTGCAGCCACCACAGTAAACCAGCATTATATCCCAACTGAAAATGCTGCTAAGATTTCACCTAGGCAAATGTTGTGAGTTATCTGAGGTAGCTTTTAAAGAATTCTTAATTCATGCAGTTCCAGACTATTTGGCATTGACAATAAAATTTGACACAAAAAAGTATTATAATTCATCCTTATATCTCATTTTAATAGAAAATAATTGTCCTTGAATATGCATTCCATTTTTTCCCAAATGCTCTCTGTATCACTTTCCACTGCATCAGGAAGACTTTACTTTTGCTGCCATCAGATTCAAAGATAGTCACTACACACTTTTGAGAAGTACCTTGCTTAGTTTTGCTATATCATCCACTACGCAAATCAGTTCCAAGGTACTCCTTCTTTACTTAATTAAAATGTGTATGTATTGCTATCAGAGGATTTATTAGGTCTATGAGCAAATTCTAACTGGGGCATCTCTACGCTTCCGCAGTTCCACTAATACCATGAGAGATACATGAAGGAAAAATAGATTCTTTTCCAGATATGTAGAAACCTAACTGTTCTCGTAAATAACATCTGGGTTTTTAAAACAATTTTTTATACAATTTATACTATTTAAACTGTGTATTGGTAGAGTGTAGCCTACAGAAAATTATTATGAATTTAAGAAAAAAAGTTGTGATGGCATTTCTGCGCCCTGAAACATCTGGGAAAACCTCTCTTCATGTCTCCCTTTTTTACCTGAGCATTGAGTATATAGAGGAGTTTTTAAAGGCTCAACAAAGGACTTGTTTATTAGTAATACAGACTTCTTAGGCTTATGGAGAAAGTTACAGGCATTTAGTTAACTACAGCATTATGAATAAGCACTCAGGAGATGAAAGCGTAAGTGCAGTCTTCATATAATAGTGCTACCGGCTTAAGACTGGATATTCATCCAAGGCATTTTACTTGCCAAGGGCCAAAATCATGTCTAAAGACACACTTCAATCTCATCCAACAGCAACACACAAATAAATAATGTGTCTCTGAGTCATATAAAGTGAAGCTGAATACCATAACTGGCTGCATGTTCTTTCCCCCACTCATGCTTTAATTGTGCAATCAATAGTAAAATGTTTAAATCAATAATTTTGAAGTTGTGAGCTCAAAGCCGACACAAGCGGAGGAGGTTCTGCTGGCTGTGCAGTGCCAGAGCTGCATTTTCGTGATAGTTGTGTCTTGCCTTGGGTGCATCAATCTATAGATCAGCACATCTGAAGAGAAAATCCACAGGATTTTCCCATGAAACTATATCCCTTTCCTACTCCTTTGGATTCAGTTTGCTTTTTTGTCTTGACTTTAATTCCTTTACAGGGGACGCACTTGCTCAGGGAAAAAAACTCCAAACCTCACAAAAGTACTTCAACCTAGAAATCATTCAGAGCAGGGCTCTCGGAGCTTTTCCAGCACAGTGCTCTTGCCTTTCCCTATGCTAAAACTGTTTCCAAACATGAAACTTTGAAATGGCTTGTAAATAAATGCCGTTGTGAGGGGGAGAAGCAGAGTCTGTATAAACTGAGTTAGGTGAGGTTGGGGTGAAGCAAAGGGCCAAGAGGTCAGTCCCTGCCTCAGCAGCATCACCCGGCTGGCTGCAGACCCAGCCCGTGCTCTGCGCTCCCTGCGAGGGGAGAGGCTGCAGCCCCCACGCAGCCTTCACACCAGCCCTGATCGGAGCGAGCAGCTCTTTTGTCGAGTACGACATGAGTCAGACTGCTGCTGAAGGAAATAATTTTGTTTACAGCAATGGGAAGGGAATTGCTAGAGCAATTAAAGTAATTTCTTGTTTCATAATACAAGCCATACCAAGAATGGCTGTTAGCTGCATTTCAGTCTCAGGTACTTAAAAACAAACAAACAATCAATCAGAAGAAGTAGGTTCTAATTTCACAGAGGATTGTTAGTAAAAAGCAATCTTTATTTAATGCCCTCAAATCTTAGATGCTGCTGTGCCTGGCAGGCACCCAGTCCACATTCTTCTTACTGCGGAGCGGTGCCTTCCTGACTAGCTGGAGGCAGTGGGTGGGCTGGGATATCTCCAGGCGTTGCTGTCCTATACTGCCTACCTGAGGTTTTACCAGTTGCTGAAGGCGGTGAAGCCATGGGGTGTGCATGTATACCTGAAGGATAAGAGGAGAGTTGACACATGAACCTGTCACCCACTTCTCCTTACCAAGGCAGTTGTTGGCAGGGTGGTCTTGGACCTCTGGTGGGACACACGGAGACATGCTGCAGGTGCCCAGGGCCGGCCTGACTCCAGTAAGGTGCGTCCATTTCATGGTTTGTCCACGGGTTTCGCCAGTGAACACAAGATTTGTAATAATGATGTCTCAGTTAAGGTCTGACCGGCCCAGGAAGGGGAGATGTGGTTTGTTTTGTTTCAGTTTTTTGAATTTTCTAACTGTGTGTCTGCACAGCAGAGCCAAAGCCCAAATACATTACACCTGCTGATAGTACCTGTCAAGTCCAGAAATAATACCAAGACGCTGATACAATCCATCATAGTTAATATTTCTCAAGATCCAAATGTTTACAGGGAACTTTCCAAGCAATTTGTAGGGAAGGAATAATAATGTCTTTCTCGCACACACGCGCAAACGTACAGTTTCATGGAGTAATTCTGAAGAGCCACATTAAATAATGTATGAGCTGCTAGGAAAAAGTGTAATCCACAGTGTTACATATTTCACTGTGAGTTGTTTCTTCAGTCCTATTGTTTGCTAGCTGTTTAGAGAAGTAAAGTAATCTTGCCAAAGACTCTTCAATGTGTCTGGGGTTAAATAAGGAGAAATACGATATCCTTTGGGATCGAGGGGCATAGCATGAAGACACCCTCATCCTTGCAGATTACTAAACTGAACAGATCTTTTTCACCTGCAATTCTGAGTAAACATACAAGTAGCTTTTGTTGTGGCTGTTTTAAAGTAACAGATAACGGTTGGTAGAAGTGCTGATAATTAACATTTATCAGTTGCAGAGGATTGTGATGGATTCTCCATCACTGGAAATACTTAAATCACAATTGGATACTCTTTTTTTCCAAAAGATTCATTGTAATTCAAACAAGAATCAATTCAAAGAAGTCTTGAGACCTGTGTTACTACAGGAAACCTGACCAGATGATCACAATGGCCTTTTGCTATGATCATTTGTATCATCGAGGCTTCATGGGGCAAGACTACCCTACCGTGGGCACAATGTCAGAAGCAAAAGCTGGTCTGTGCCTGAAGGGTTTTTCAGTGTAAGACTGAGATAAGAAACAACAGAACGATACAGGAAAATAAGGCAAACCGAACTACGCAATAATACCAAGGCATAATTCTGAATCTCTAAATGCATTTAAGACACTGTGATCTTTTGAAGGCTTAGCAAGTTTCAAATATTCTATGAATACAATATATCAATATCAACTTCCTAATGTGTTCTTTCTGGGGAAAAAAAAAGAGTTAACTAAGACAATGCGAAACCATTAAATAGTAACTTCCCAATTAATACGCACAGGAAGGTAAATCCGGTAAATCCTGTGAAGGCTTTCTTTCAGTTTAGGCTGGCTGTATCAACCAAACATTTCAGACATCAGCAAAAGATAAAGAACTGCCGTTTTCTTGTGAACCAATGGAGCCTGGCACCAGAATTGTGTTAGATCTCACAATCCAGGTAGGGTCGGGTCTGGACAACACTTGCAACAAATATGCATGGCCTTCAGAAAATAGCGTACATAAATGTCAGTGGTGGCATTGCATTGGCTAGAGCAGGGAGAGGCCCTACAAGATACAATACGGAAGATCTGTCTCTCTGGTCTTCTTAAGGAATCCATATCATTCCTGATCTCTTTCCAAGACGGTTTTAGCCATGGTGGAGAATTGCTAATGACTACCATACCTGCATTTCTTATACCCTGTCAGGTTAGTTAGAACAAATCCCACAAATACAATGTTCCTATGAACCTGCAGAATATAGTTTACATCTATCCTAAAGAAGATGAAATTAAATTAGATGTTAGCTTATGTTCTCAGATGTAAATTATGTAACAGGATTTCAACTTAACCACCAAAGTATCAGATAGAATTGAATTTTTTTTTAAAAAAAATAGTTTAAATGAAACATATCCTCCAGTATTATTTTTTATTTATAAATCATTATGCAACTATGAATCCCTGAAACTAGTTTTAATTGATAAATATTGCATAAGATCTGTATTAAATCTCTTTTCTAGAGATGATCTGCATTATAAAATGGACTATAACTCTATAATGCAGGCTTATTTATAATAAATATTTAAGCAGACATATATCTTCAGGAATTAAATATGATTAATGGTAATGGAAAAGACACAGCTTGTGAAACGTATTTGGAAATCTCTTTTCCATATGTTAAAAACATCAGACAGAAGAAAGATGGTGATGCTACCCAGCCGAGAACATTGCAGCCTGAATTCCCAGCATTTTAGGAAGAAGGTTAACAGCATTATCGTCTTTAGCTAGGCTTTCAGAGACCAGCAGGAGTGGTGTTGCACCTGTTACCCTGCAACTGAGGCAAATCCAGGAATTACGCAGGTTTCCCCAGACCAAGCATCCAGCTCCCCACCTGTTAAAAGACAACTGGAGGTGGCTGTTGCTGCACCTCCGAGTCTGGCACGTGCATCTCTAACACGCAAGAGCCTGGGTTTCTTCAGCTCTGGGCGCAGTCTGAGGTTTACCTGTTCGACAGCGTGGATGCGTTTAGGGAGAAGTTAACTTGTTAAAAGACACATCCGTAGCTTGTGTTCCAGGCTCGGAAAGCGTTTGGGGATTGTTTTATTCATCTTTTTATTTCCTGTTGCAGATCTGACTGTGTTTCTAAGTGCTGTTGGAACCTCATACCCTTTTCTAGCTCTCAAAGTGCAAATTCTCTTCATAATAAAAAAGGCAATTAACAAATTGCAAAAGAAATATTCCATCATGGGAAATATAATTCTACATGTACATTACAGAAAAAAGGAACAAAAATCTGATCTTGACTGTGGTCACTTAAGTTAATAACACTATTTCCAAACATAGCAGTAATTAGTTGCTTCATATAGTCGCTGGATTGGTGCCTACAACCAAGGGAAAGATTTAAATTGGAAGGAGTGGTGGGAAGACAGAATAATAGAGAGAAAAAGAAACACTGTATTCTTTCATCCTTCATTTCTTCTTCCCTTTTTCTTTCCCTCCTTCTGTATTTAGGTTTTCCTCCATATAGTCACCAATCTAATCTACTATTTTAGTAACTTCTATCTTTAAAGTATGGAATTTTCTTTCTACCTACACCCACCAACTGCAACAAGAGGGAAAAAAAAAGGTTTCTTTTGCCTCAAAGGGCAGCATTGCTGTGAAAAAATGACTGTGTAAAAGTGAAATCCTCTCACCGAACAAAACTGCCGCTTTTTGCGTGAAGGGAGATTTGATTTTTCTTTTTTTTTGGAGAGCAGCGTACTGCTTCACTCGGTGTTTGCAGGGGAGAGCTAGCGCGGCTGAAGGAGCGAGCTCAGACCTCTGCTCCGTCTTGTGACTCATTACCAGGGCCACCCGCCCGGCTTCACGGGGCCACGTTCGCTGCCGACCCAATGAAGGGTATTGACGGCGCCGCCATCACATGGGGTAGCCGCGGGCATAGCGTGACCCAGAGGAGATGCTGGAGCGGGCACTGCTCCGGCTGGCAGGGGGTGAGGAGGGACCCAGGGGAGGGGGGCACCGAGCAGCCCCCGTGTCACATCGCATGACACGAGACGGCGTGATCTCACCGGGCATGTGATCCCTTCCCTCCGAGGGGAGAGGGAGGTAGGCCACAGACCTCGACACCAGCCTTCAAGCCCTGCTCTGATTTAATCGGCGTTTACTGCTTGTGATGACGGACAGGAGGCAAAAATCTCAACTTCCCTTGGAGACTATGATAAAACTGAAAGGTCTGGCAGCCAGTCACGCTGCATTTTAACTGGTAAACCAAAGCTCTTTATACAGAAACCATTAAAGTCATAAACATGAAACTCCACAGTACTGTTTTTACAGTCACCTTTCAGAGGGAGCAACAATCTAAAGTTAAAGCTTTTTGGGAGGGGGCATTTTATGACTCCTGAACTTCAGTCTGTTTAGTTTATCCCCACAAAGGTAGAAAGTGATCCGAACATGGTCTGCAAATACCTCCGATAGCAGAGGGCTTTTTAAACTAATGGAAAAGGGCAGAGCAAGATCCAACATCTGGCAACTACACTAACTACATTTGGGAGCAAAGGCACGCATTCCTGACAGTCAGGATCTTCAGCCGAATTACTTGCTCAAGGGTACGCTGGATTCTTTCTCAGGTGAAGCCTTGAAATTGAACCTGTGTGCCCTACTAACAGAAGTTAGAGGCTCAACGAAGAAACCAGTTGATAAAAATCTATGGCTTTTGTCAGATGAGATGATCAAAAATAGTTCTTCCTGGCATTAAAACTATATGCCGAGCATTCAACTGCAGTGGCATAAAGGGAGGAGTATTTAAATTGGAAATTCTTCAATGAAGTGTCTCTCTCTTACTTTCTCTCTCTCAAAACATGCCTGTTCAGGAAGAAACGTGATATGGCCGCAGTGTTCATACAAAGGTTTAGCATTCACTAGGTGCAAATTCCTATTCTTCTGTTCTCCAGAACAGTTAGACATTGTTGAGACTCCACACTTTTACCAGAATATTCAAGTCAGAGCAAAAAAAAAATTAGAAAGACTAATTAGACGAGATTTGTGAAAACATCTGATGTTGGGTAAAAATAGCTCAGGTTAATAGTGAAATGTTCATTTTACCTGTCCTCTCACAAGTAAACTCGCTGACTTTTGAGGTCATGTGCAAATACCTGTGGTCTGAACCTCAGACTCTCATAAACGAGTTCCACAATTTGTGTGGAAATGTCATTCCTGAGATATTTCAAACTCCTGGGAGCACTCTGAAAAGTCCTGGAATTAAAACTGTTTTCATAGCCTGCCATTAGAAATAACCACATTTTCTTAATGTCAGAGATGCAGTGCCGAATACGGCTTAATTTTTCTCCAGGTTGCTATGACTGCTTGCACCTCCATAACCAACAACACACTACCTTTTTTACTATTTTAGGTTTGTGTACTGGATTCTTTATACAACAGCCTCCCATGCTCTAGAAGAGTCCAACATTATCAGCATCTCACATACGAGTTATATGGGTGTTGAGGTAAATGGTTTATGCTAGAATTAATCATCTATAAAGATATCTAGGCTGTATTATAGAGATTACAGCAACCAACAGATATTCCCACGTCATTACAACAGATTCAATAAAGTTTTAGACAGGATAATAAGAAGCTCCTGTAAGTCTGACCAGAAATTATCTGACAGCACAGAGATCTGTGGGTTGACAACCTGAAAAGCATGGCGTGTAAACAAAATCTGACTTGTCCTGCTCCTCTCCATCAGCCTTTTGCCATTTTAGGATCTGACCTCTTTGGGAATGGATAAAAATTGCAGTGACACTGCTACCGACAGAAGGACGTTAGGCAAGTGCCTGCAGCCTAGTCACATTACAGGCTGTAACCCTCCACATGGCCAGGAATTACACAGCAGCCGTTTTCACTTTGGCAATCTGCTCTTCCTGCAGATGTACCTGGTGCTGGGGAGGACAGACATCCACATGCACAAAAAGGCTTCCATCGGCTTTCTTCCAAAGAGCGCTCATTCAGCGAGCAGCCCATATACCTGGGTACAATGTTTCAGGCAGCCCAAGCCATAGTTTGTTCCACTTTGGACGGCAAATTACGAAAACCACAGTCAGCATTTCTAGCAGCAGCTCAGCACTAAGCCTCACATTCATCGTCCTGCAGGATGGAGTGCTAATTATTCATATGGAATAATAGCTTTCATATGAAGTAATACATTGACTCTCCTCCAAAATCTAGCTTGGAATTTAAAAGATTATGAACAGTGCCAAGAAAACTACTCCAGGGCAAAACAACCCTGAATCTTCAAGTTTAGACAAGAGCCTTACTATAAACAAACAAAAGTGTGATATTGTTTAAATTGGTCTTTGAAATTGTCAGTGGGAGATCCATTCTTTTTCATGAAACCCTCCAAACAGAAGGGGAACTTTTACCTTGATATTTCAAAGTTAACTTCAAATATTACCCAGGGAGCATTTCATAAAACCTGTTGTGTTATATACTTTCTGTTGCACAGGTATTGAAACAATCACTGCCAGCTCTTATCTGTAATTACCACTTAAGGATGTCCTTGGGACCAAAGAGACTTGGCCACAGGGAACTCGGAATGTCATTCTATCTTTCACTGGGGTTGCCTTTGAACAAACCATTTCTTTGGCCATCAAAGCCAAGCTCTCACTTTATGAGGACAAATAATTTTCACATAGAGTGTATTCTTGCCTCATGCTCTCTGTCTTCATAGCAGGGATTTAAGGAACAGTTTGTTCATATCAAAAGCTCATTAAAACTCTCCGTGCACAAGTCTGCCATGCAGGAAACTCCTGATGCTCACAGCTGAGATTCTCAAGCACATGGTACTACAGCCACCAAAACAAACGGCGGTATATATGCATTTATGTATATATAAAAGATACAGAGGTTGCTAAATTTCCTGGTCGTGCGTAGCTAAAAATCCGACTGAGAAAGGAAGGAACAAAATAACTTCTCCCATAAGACTACCCCAGTCCTGGCCTTGCCGTGTCACTTTAGCAGTGACACAGGCCCACTGCTGCACCCATGTCGTGGTTTAACCCCACGCAGCCGCTCGCTCACCCCCCGCTCCGGTGGGATGGGGGAGAGAATCGGGAGGGCACAAGTAGGAAAACTCCCGGGTTGAGATAAAAACAGTTTAATAATCGAAATAAAACAAAATAGAACAGTAATAGTAACAGTGAGAACAACAACAATAGCAGAATACACAAAGCAGGTGATGCACAGTGCAACTGCTCACCTACCACCGACCGCGTGTCACGAACAGGGGGCAAGCCCTCCCCCCCGGTTTTTATACTGAGCATGATGTCACAAGGTATAGAATACCCCATTGGCCAGCTGGGTCCACCACCCCGGCTGTGCTCCCCCCGCCCCGGGGGAAACACCACCCGGCAACAGCCAAAGCATCAATGGGCCATCAACGCTCCTTTCACACCAAACCCAACCCACAGCACACCCCCCAAGCTACTGGGAAGAAAGTTAACTCTGTCCCAGCCGGAACCAGGACAACCCAGTAAGGCAGATGCTCCAGTGAGGCTGTTTAAATCCTCTGCTCTAGAAGGGGTTTGTGGGGGAGCAACTGGTTTGATGGAAAATACCAACGCATTTTATCCTGGCTGCTGCACTGAATTTTTGACCTGTTTTACTGGGGAGCTTCAACAGACATATCTTCCTATGGAAAAAAAATCAAAATAGGACCTTTAAACATGATTTCACTTTGGGAGAATAACCAAATGACACATTTTGATAGGATATGTTCTTTCTTGACCATAACAATAAAATATATTTTCAGAATGTATTCCCTCAGAAAAAAACTGTTATTTTTGTTGTTATGTCATTTTACTTTTTGCCATATTTTTAATCTTGTCTGTTTATGAATGTTTTGCAGACCAAATGATATCTTAAAAATAAGAATTGAAATTAAAAAAATGGACCAAAGACCATTTTTCAAAAACACTCTTTTGTAGGAAAGTGTGGAATGGAAAATTTGCAATTTCTGAATTTTCTGTGGAATTGCAATTCCAAGTTTGGACAAGCATACCTGCTTCATCTGGGAATGATATACTGATGGTATCCCTGGTAAACTGAGTTGACTTTGAGCCGACGACATAGTGCCGTTTTCTCTAAATGCGTATGTCAGGTAACATCGTAACTGGTTTCCAGTTCAGACCTTCCGGTGATCTTCCATTTTGCACTCATGAAGTTGTGAGAAGACGTTCAGAGATACTTGCACAATCACAATCATTTGCAATCACTACTCAGTTCCTTTGAAAATACAAGCTTTCCCGTGATATTCCTGTGTCTCTCTGACTCAGACTGCCTCAGCTATGGGCATCTGCAAGTAACAAGCAAGTGAAATGATGCTGCAGCCTAGAAAATATCACCTCCTTGTCACAGAAGGATTCTCCAAGGTGCCACCATCTCCAGCTTCAGCTGGTTTTCTAATGAAGTTGCAGCCATTTGTAAGTTCTAAGATGCTGAACTTGACAATTATGATTCATAGTTTGGCTACGATATTTGGTTGCTTTAAGATAATGTGTGCTTTAACTATTTTATCTTGTCCTGAGATTACTCAGACATTTCTCCAGTATCAACAGTAACTTCAATAAGATTTTTTTGGCCTCATCTCTTACAAGAACCAAAGACAGTATTCTCAAGCCTTGCTGGTTTCAAGTTAAGATCAAGACATGCAAATCACAAAATAACTGTCCCAGTGCTGCAAAGATTTATATATTTCATCGTATGCATGGAGGCTGCCCCACTGACATCAACAAGAGTGCTCATGCGTCAAGCACATGTCCATGTTTTTGTAGGATAGAGAGGCACAAGTAATTTAATTTCCAAAATTGTTCAATGCATGTAACTCTCACTGACTCCAACGTCTCTGTCTCTTAGTGTTTCTAGCCATCAGGCTGCTTGTGTAGGTGCCAGTCTGAAAATTTGAGAGTCTTGACCCAAAAAGTTAAGTTAGTTTTAAGTTAAAGCTAGGATTTTGCATGAAAGCTACACCCCAATATACTGCTACGCTGACCTGGAAAGGCAACATTCTACACTGTGGAAGCAAATATGTCCCCTTGCTCTACCTCTCTTTTTTTAGGATAAATTAGAAATTAGTGATGGGGAATTATCTCCCACCTCATCATAATCTCTCACTTGGGAGCTGCCTCCTGCTGTGAGTGAACTCAAAGTTCAGTAACAGCGACTGACTGCTGGCTTTTCCAAAGAAGAGTAGCCATTCTCTAAATTATTCCCTTCAGTCAGCTGCACTATATCATTGGAGATATGGAGCTTAACACGAAGAATTTATTATTATCCCTCTACATTTACCAGTGATGTGATACAGTCAAAGAGACAATGATTTTCTTTCCTTGTCTCCCTTGGTTAAAACCACTGGGAAAGGGAGTCATTTCTAGTTATATGCATCACGATTCACCTTGAATGTCAATACGATCACATACCTGTGTGTGCTCATGTATGCGTGCACACGTGGGTGTAAACTACATAACCAGCAGTACAAGGATGTTTTGATTCAGGCCCTGAGATGATATAAAATGTCAGTACTTTGTTGGACACAGTGAAACTGCAGCCTTGCAGAAAAGGTGTAGAGAGTTTTTCTGTTTCTAAAAGGTTAATAGTACTAGTAATAATAATGATAATCATCATCATAATTGCCAAAAAGTCTCACCAATGGGACAAAGCTTTCCAAATAAGGGGCAGTTTACATACAGAAGCACGCAGGTCAGCTGGTGCCTGTTCCTATAAGGTGTGTTGCCAGGGAAGAGACGAGGTCTGATTCCCACCGCAGGATACAGAAGAATGTCAGAAGATGACCAAAACCCATCAGATTTTCCCAGCGTTCAGAGCATGTGGCTAAGTCTGATATCAGATACCATATCAGGAGAAATATGGCATTACTGTAGCTCTGAAAAATACAAAAGGAAAAATAGGAAGCTACAGTCTGATTGTTGGAATGGAGTACTTCCATCATTACGTTATTCTTTTGAAAGAGTATTAACAAGTGATTCGGTTCACTCGGTATTTTCTTTAACCATGAGTTTTCCTAAGGGAAAAAATCTTTCTGTCCGTGTTTACTCAAAAAGTATGTAAGTAAAAACTTCTCATGTCAGGGAAGCAGGACCTACACATTGTATGTATGAAATCCCAAACTTGTCTGGCTTTCCTAGATACTCTGTCTGAAGTGAATACCAGTTTATCAGCTTCATTGCATATTTTAAAAGGTATCATGAAGCAATCCTACATCATCTCAACATATTTGTAAAGTAGCTTATGGGAAAGTCTTTTAGACTGAACGTATCATTCCCAGATATCCATGTCCAAGATTCCTCTACTTCTCAGTGACTGCAAGTGCAATTTTTCGTTTTGTGGATGTCCAACCCTTTTCAATTTTCCACAACTATTCATGTGCACAGGTCGCTCTAAAGCATATATGAACTTTCTTTACTTATTCACCTTTTCCTGAACATTAGAAATACTTTCTGGATCATGAAGCATTCATAGACAAAGAGCTGAAATCCATGGCACTAGAGGAAAGAGCAGTAGCTTAGGAAATCTTCAATAAAAAAGTGATAAAGGCAGAGAGATTTTTCAGGAACGGAAGTGGAGATTTTCCATATTCAAGTTTTGTGGTTTAAGAAAATTGCCTCTTTTATTATTATTTATGTTAGATTAGCACCTACATTCCAGCTGACATTGACAGAGTCAAAGAGGCAATGAATTTGTCTCCTTATTTAATATAGGAGTAAATACACCACTGTCCCAAGCACTTCACCAGCTGAAAACTGGACTCACCTCACCCTTATCTTATGAAGTAACACATTCTCACCACCAGAATCCAATTCATTAAGAAAATCCTCCCTCGGGAGGGCAACACAGATAAACACAAAGTGACTTTTCACAGACAGGAAAAGAATCAGCATCTCTGGACTCCTCACTTGGCTTCAGAAGGCAGAAACCGATCGCTTGTAGATAACTTTTGGCTTCTCCCGATGATGGTGGGAATGGGACGAAAAACGATAAGTTAAATTTCAGCCCTCTGGCCTTGCTTGGTGAGACTCATCAGGAAAATATCTAAAACCTACAACTATGTATTTTTAAAGACCCAGTGTCTTGTCATGGAGCATTTGGGGAGGAAAAACAGACTGTAACAGAGAGTTACCATGTTGTATTTACGCTGTTAAAGAAACATTGTGTTGTAACTTTCTTCTTCTTTCCTTCTTTCTTTTTCTCTTTCTTTCTTTCTCTCCTTCCTTCCTTCACTCCTTCCTTCTTTCCTTGCTTATTTGTTATAGTCCCTTTTACAAGATCACAATGGGCAGCTGTGGAAAATGACCACAAGATCACTAGCAAATTATTAGGACATCCTAAATGGAATACTCCGGGTAACTGGTTCTTCCTCTTCCCCTCATCCTAAAGAATTTGTATACAAATAAAACCAGAAGGACATTCAAAACACATTAACCAAATTGTCTCCACATTTATTATTTTTCAAACTTTCCCATAGATAGGCATTTTTAGATGTTCCCTTTAAAACACAGCAGTGCTTGTAGACCAAAGACCATTTTTTAAAAATGCTGTTTTGTAGGAAAGTTTGGAATGAAAAATTTTCAATTTCTGAATTTTCTGTGGAATTGCAATTCCAAGTTTGAACAAGCATACCTGCTTCATCTGGGAAGGATATACTCATGCTACCAGGGATCCCTGGTAAACTGAGTCGACTTTGAACTGATGACATAGTAATGAAGGTTTTAAATTCCTGAGCCATCCAACTGTCTATTAACAGCTCTTTAAACTTACTACATACACACTGATATTGATCTGCTTATTACTGCAGAAATTCTAAACATAAACATTATTATGAAATCTTGTTTTAGCCACCAAGAAGGGTGAGAGATTGAAACACTAGACAGCTTTTCTTTGTCTTGTATTCCATGTGTGAGATTGGAGTTAGACATAACAGCCCTGTAACCTGCTCTGGGAGAAAAATAAGCCCTTATAGGACAAAATGTCCAGCAATTATTCAAACAATTTAGACTGAAGGGGCTTAGGAAAAGGTAGCTGAGAAAGACGGACGGAGAAACATCACAGCTGAGGAAAATAAAGTACAGAAAAATGTGGTAAGGTCACGGATGTGTGCTTTTGTCAAGAAATGGTTTCTTTCTCAGAAGGTTAATTAACAGGATAATGTTTTTATAATACATGTTGGCACTATCAGCCAGAAAAGGGTTGCCAAAATGGACAACCTCTTCATACTATGAGAAAGAAGACAAACCCCTCTGACTATAAGCAATTTTGTACCATTAGGTGTTCCTGTCAGGCTCTTTTTCCTACTTCACCTGAAGCAAAGAACAATTACACTGCCTGTGTGGAATACATGCCCACTTTCCCTGATTTGTTTAGATCACTAAACGTGACTGCCTTCCCTCTTTCAGTTTTTGTTTCTGGACTGATTGTGTTCTGCAGTCTGATTTCCACTTGAGTCCACTCAGGAATAGGATGCTGAAACGCGATTGTTTCCACTACTGGAGGCTGCCGTTTTTTAATGCCACACACTGCCTTAATGAGCTTCACCCCGAGTGCACGACTCAGCTGGCAGTGAAAAACAGGAAGCATTTTGGCACACATTTTCCCTTTGTGGGGTGAGAGAGGAAGCAGACGTGAGCCCTGGCTCAACAGTGACACAATTAAAATGGAAACAGAGAGCTGCCTTGCCCTTGGTGCGGCATGAGATCAAACCTGGTCATCCCTGTAGGCTGCCTCACTGCCAAGACCCCCGGTTTGGATTGGAGACGTACGAGAAATGTCCACATTAAAACTCAGATGTAGGTGGTCTCCAGGGGCCTGAGCCAGCAAAGTTAAGGGAAGTCTGTCTGCCGATTTCCGCAAAGTCTGGATTGAGCCCTCTCTCTTCCCTTCTAGTGAGCAGGGATCCTTCCAACTAAGTGGGTAGAAAAATTTGTCAGGTGAACATTGCTGCTGTATTTGGTGCTACGAGAGTCTTTAAATGCTTATATCATTAAAAAAAGAGCAGCATCTGTATTTATACTCAGCCACCTGTACCATGTAATTTACAAGTGCAGATATTCTGGACTTGAAAAAGCAAGGTATCTTTTGGTGGTAATTCCTGTAAGTGGGCCCATTTCAGCGGTTGGCAAACATAGGATTTAATTCTCCCAGCTGCCTAGGTACTTTCCAAGTCCTCTTCATAGTTGTGTCTGAAAGACCCAACTGTTAATTCCTCTTCATCATACCCCTCCGATAGGCAATCAGGCTAAGCTGTGATGACTTGGTACATAAAGCTGAACATATCCATGAGCAGGAGAGGGGCTGACTGTCTTCTTGACCAAATTAATCATTTGGGAAAATATCCAGGAAAATGCTATTTAAGCTGACTACTGGATTCAAAATGTTCCTTTCCAAGGTTGTATTCCACTACAGACCACCGTAAAGAAGAAGAGATATGTCCCAGCTGGTTGCATATTGCTTTCTCTGACCATCCTCATCTACACATGGTCACATACAGCCTGTTGGAAAACCATGCCCCTTTCTCCACATGGGACCACTCAGGTATGTGTACATTTACAAAGGCCTCTCCAGCACTGCCTGAGTACATGGACGACAGAACAAGCTTCCTCTGTGACCTACCTTATTAACTGATCATAAAATATCACCCTCCTCTATCACAGATATCATACCCTTTGGTCTGCTTACCTCTCCAAAGAAGGAAAAGTTGATTGTCAGTGTCAGGAACTGCTCGTGCACCAGGAGTGGAAGCTTTTGCATATGACTGCTTCTGCCCATGCTGCTCCCGATTGCCTGCTGCAGGCAGCCTAAGAATGGCTGCCTTTTCTTCTTAGCTTACGACTAAGGCTAACACTTTCCCCTCTGTAGCTAGTTACTAAGTGCCTAGATGGCTGTCGAGAATTTTTGGATGTTAGATTTCTTTCTTCATTTGGGATATTTTGTAATAGTAGCAAGCATGGGGGTGGGGAGCGGGACACTAACCTTTCTTTCTTTCTTTTGTAAATAATATTAAAAGCAACTTGGAAGGTATGCAGTTGTAAGAACAAAATATGATCCCATTCTACACCTTGGAATAATTTTTTTTAATGCAAAGTGAGCAAAGGTGCGTGAGAGAGTATTTTAGCATGACAGCATTAATCTATGTTTCATTATGTCTGTCAGAACAGGATTCATGAGGATAAAACCTGTGCTGAGCAGGAGCATTCTCCCGAAACCGCAAATATGATGTTTCTGAAAGACGGCAAGGTGAAATTTTTATCATCTTCATTAAAAGCCAAATCCTACAGTCTTTACCAGTGGCCAAACAAAATTTCCAAGCTAGTGCTACAGGGACACTTTAGAAAGATAGCAAAATGCAAACTGATATTAGTGTTAAGCACAGTCAGGATGTCATCTCTTTCTAACAAAGGGATACGTTTCCTGTCATAGCATCATGGACAAGTATCTATGTAAGGCATTGTCATTCCAATGACAATAGAATGACAATTATTCCCACTTAGTGAGCAGAAACTACCTAAGAAGATACAATGGCGTTTCCTGAAACGCAGAGAAAGAAGCAATTCAAAAAACCCTGCTGGGTAATGCTCATCAGCTTCTGCACATTGTTCAGATGAACTGCTAAATCTTACAGAAAACTCTTCACCTCTCTCACCACAGTGGTCAGCCTTCATCTGCTCTGCATGCAAGGACTGAATGCCCATCAAGAACTGTTTCGTGCTTTCTCAGTGTAAATAAAAGAAGAAAGCATTTTTACAGTAAAGATCTTTGTCGTCTGTAGATCTGGAAGTAATTTACAAAGAAGTCAATATCTCCATCTTGCAGATGGGGAAGCAGAAGACCAAAGATGAACTGATCGATCCGTGGTCACCCAGCAGCAAAGCCTGGAGAGCCTTAAAGTCCAGACCCCTAACAGAAGGCTCCATTCACAAACCCAGATACAGAAAGAACATTTCAGGGAACAAATTCCAGCTCTGCTTTCCATGTCATAACAACTATGTCCTTAAAAAGAAAAGTACTGATCGATATGAAATAAGACAGGTGGATGAATGGTGGAAAGATGACATTTGATCACCTTAAATGGAAAACACAAGCAATGTAGACAGTCTGCTCATATGTCATTCACAGGTATGTGTCTATACAAGCCAGTTTTGCAAGAGTTTGTAGATCTTTCTTATGATTGTGTTTCAGCTTCAAATCTTATTGGCTTCTGCCCACAGACTTGTCATCTCTGGAAACCCTAGCTTATGCTAAATGTAGGCCCTTTGAGGTCTCTGAAAACACATGGAATACAAAAAAGGCAGAAAAAAAACTGGGGAGGGAGAGGAAGCAGAAGACAAAGCAGGGGAAGTAAAGAAAGAGAAAGTAAGTTGAGAGAAAGGAAACAGGAGAATGAAGAAGATTAAAAGAAGGGAAGAGTCACAAGAAGAAAAATAGGAGGTGAGATAGGGAAATTTGGTTTTAATTATGTTTATTGTAGTTCTTCATGCACAAAATTACACAGTGAAAACAACATAAACAGCTTTGCTGCAGGCATGCTAGGAAACAATCCATAAAGCAAGAAAACGTTATACTGGAGCTTGTAGTGACTTACTGCATTATTCACTACGTAATAATTGCCCAAAAGAAATTAATGAGTCTTTTTTCAATTAGTTTGGCAGATAACTGGAAAGACTTATAGGCTTCTTTGCTGTAGATTATTTACCTAAATAACAGATAAAAGACAACCAAGACTTTTAGAAGCTGGTTGTAAAAATAAAAAGTTAGATATGATCTGTGCAAGAGAGGCACCCCTGCCCCAGAGCAGGACCCATCATAGCAGGGAGGATATATTAATATAGCAGGAGGCAATCCCTGCTCAGAGAACTTGGAGAAAACAGCGGAAAGAAGAAACAAGCTGTGCTGAAAAACATGAGAATAAAAGATTTAAAAAGTTAAAACCCTGAACCCCAACAAATTCACAAATCCATCTATAAAGCTGGCCCAGCTTTTGGCTACTCAGATAGTACAAGGGACAAGCTTAACAGGAATAGTCAAGTAATTTAGGTATAACAAGTTTTGACAGGGTAAAGTCATGCTGCCCAGAGGACTGCATTCCCCTCACCACTGATTAAGGCCAACAAGGACCCAAATACCACAACCTTTCCAAATCTTCCCATTTCCACTCTGCATTTAGGCTTTCCCCCATATTCCTAAACCCATGCTCATTTCATTTTCTCTCTTGAAAGAAGGAAGCTTCAGAAAACCCTTTGACCTGAAGGGCTGAATGGAGAGTACCTCCTATCCACAGCAGATTTCTTTATTTCCCCCTAGAGTTTGGATGATGATCACACAGATTTTTCTTTTCATTTCCTTATTACCTGTTTCTACCTTTGAACTTTTCTAATTTAGAAATCCATGATTCTTCATTGTCTTCATCTCATATCTCTAGCTGCTGGATCTTCCCTGATAGCAGCTAACAAGGCTGGGATCATTAACCCAACAATCAAGGAGAAAATCTAGATACATGTTAATAGGAGGATATTCTTTCTCCTTATAGCACTGACAACGTATCTTAAAGTTTCCTGTCAAAATGTCCTTGAAATCTGCTGAGTGTTATCCTTGCCAAACACATTGTCACAAAACTTCTGCTTGTTTCTAACAAAAGCCTCTGAACTGGTTGGTACGATTTCTGGTTAAAAAAAAAAAATTAAAAAATCAGCAAACTATCAATACCCAGCAACAATGTAAAATTATAACAAAGTGTCTCCACTCCCCAAGGATATATGTGTGTATAGGTCTATCTGTGTGTGTCCATGTCCTGCACAGCATGACTTGGGACGTGAGCTCTGAACAGCTGGCACACCTGCAATGTCAAGAGTGCAGTGCATGTCACAGGAGCAGTTTTACGAGTCATCACACCAATAACAATTAATTGGCGCAGCATGCTGGCAAAGCTCGGACCAGCCCAGAACTGTAGGGATCGGCATACTGTCCATCTTTTATACCGTCACTCATTAAACACACCTGCCTGACTGACCAGTCGAACACGATTGATGCATGCTACTTTCTGGAACAGTTTGTCTTCTCTTATGTCCTTAGCCCGCTACACCAATACTGTATTTCTCTCTTAAAACCGCCTATCAGAGCAAAAGGGTGTCCATGGAAACCTTTCTTGCTTTACACTAGCTATGAAGTCTGTTGCTACACTTTCACATCAGATTTGTTACTGGTGCTTATTCACTTGGAATGAAACAGTAAACTTGTCTGGAGACGTCCTGAATTATTCATAGACAACATGTACAAAGATAAGTCAGGGCATGAGATGTACCTCGGTGTTGAAGCCAACATGGTATGTAAGAGTGAATGATGCTTGCATGGCTTTGTGGGAGAGCTGCGTCTCAACCACTGGGAAAGACTAGGAATTGGGTAACGATTATTAAGACCTGCAAGTCAATTTGCCTTTGACGATGGAAGTCGGGAAGTTTTGACACAGCAGCTGTCTTTGCCTCACTTTGATTGTGAACACAGCGTTAAGGCCTGAAGTCACCTCCACGTTTGTATTTAGACTTTCAAAGGAGCAGTTTTGTGGGCGCATAGAGGCAAGTATATCTGATAGTGCTTAGACAGCTAATTATTTCATTACGCCTATCAAGGAGGTAGTTAGATGACTAAATATCATTGACTATGGCTCTGGAGCTGCAGCCGGAAAACTATACATGGAAGTTGGATAAATAAGTCAATTCCAGATTTGTTATCCAGCATCAACTTTGAGCTCATTTTTCACACAGTGAAGGTATATTCACCATGCAAATATTTGTGCCTTACAAACAATTTCTGCCTTCCTCTGAAGTCTGGTACCGAAAGAACCAGAAGCTGGTATTTGTGAACCATTAGTGGACCTGCTTTGAAAACGATGGGTCCAGTTCTGGTTGCACATCACTCCAATATACATCATGTGACTTTGATTTCTAGTCTGAGTCTGCAGGATCAGAAATGGGCCCATTTATAAAGCCATCACCTAATCACTTAGTCATGCTTTTCTAAAAAAACTTGTACGTCTATTACGCTGAGAAAAATTAAGTGATTTTTCCCTTGGCGATCTCCATCTGGGAGTATGTGGACTAGATGGCACAGAAAGCTAACAGCAGCCTTCGTAAGCCTCCAAGAGCTTGTCCATTGGTGTCTCATCAGCACTGCAATGACAGGCACTCCACGTCTGAACAGTGGAAAGACATTATATTTTCATGGTAGCTAAAAATGGGAGATGAAGTGATTCCATACTGAAAACACTTCTGTAAAGCATTGGATGAAATAGTCAGTTAAGCTCTCATATTCATCCTTGTCCAAAATGGGAATTTTTTTTTGAAATCACAAAATCTTCAAGAGAAGAAAAACTTGGTTCTGACCCAGCTATAGTCATTAGCAGGCTTAGGGAAGCATCTTAATTTGAAGACATTAGTCACAAAAGCAAGGTCCCACATGCCACAGCACAAGCTAATGGATTTAAAAATAAGAGCTACCTTCCTAAACCACCGTTGGTTGACCAATTTGACCACTGCGAAGAGACTTCTGTTTATAAATGACATGTTCCTATTTAAATTAAGTCAAACTTCCCTCTGTGCTATCTTTATTTTAAAATCAGATTTATACGAGTTAGCAATTTTTCCCTGAAGCAGCTTACAGATCTATATACCATCACAGTTGGTGTCTGACTTTAAGCTGTCAGTAATGTAGTACTGCAAGATGTTTTTTATCTTGAATTATATATATATTATATTTAAATGACTTCAGAATTGTGTATAAAGCCTTGTTTTTAAACACTTGTTCTCTTTCTGGAGATTGTGTACATGTGCATGGTTTGTTAGGAATCCAAGAATTTTATGATTCTAATACTCCTACAGAACATGACTAAATATTCAGCAATGCTTCAAATTAAGTTAATGCCCCACCCCAGCAGATCAGCTCTTCAAACAGCCTACATTCCTTCACCTGGGAGTGGAAGGAAATCACGAAAAAAAAGTAAATAAAGGAGTGAGATGGAAAGCATTTTTGCTGTTTGATTATCCTGATTCTCAATTTACACTCCCCGAGAAACAAGAGGGAAGAGCAATGCTTGAAATGTCCCTTGGTCATGGTAGGAAAAAATTGCTTACGGATCAGTACTACCATCCGTACTCACCTCGACCAGTATCTTACTCTGGCAGGCCACTGAATCCAGAGAGAGATCCCAAAGCCTTATGTTTTAAAAGCATAACAGATACAAATGAGATGCCCCTTACAGCACCTCTTCTGCCAAGCTCTCACTGTGGGCTGTAGCAGTGGGGAGGAAGAGTTTTCAGGGCATCTTCTCTCACATTTTGCAGAAAAACGTTCTTCTCACTCAGCTGGTTTCCGCCAAACCACTCTGTAAGGTAGCACTAAGCTTGAGTTCCTGGCTCCCAATGTAATTTTCACACATAACATACCTATTTGGGGTGGAGGGTTGGGGGGGGAGCATATTTGCACACATATGCATATTTGAGAGTACACTCATCCACCTGAATTGCCCATTTCATATTTATTAGGCAAATATCATGATGACACCAGACCTTCCTTCCAAGCTATCCAGAGGGAATAACTCGGAAATTTTGCAAGGCTTTTTCCTTTCTTCCTGCTGTAATGATTTCATTACCATAAACAGCCTGCTAGCAGACGAACTGGTGAATTTTGCCCCATCCTGAGCAAAGCTTTGGTGCAGGGTCCATATTTTGCCATTTAGCTCAAGACGAAACTCACGTGTTTATCAGTCATACTTGGGAGCATTACTGCTCTTCAGCAGAGATTTTTGCCTTCTGAGGAGGCGGTTTGTGTTCCATACACCCTCTGAATCACATTCTGCTTTTTAGATTTTGGTATGCAGTGATGACACAGCAAATTACACCCTTGTAATACAAAAGGATAATATTTTTCTAGCAACAGTTCATAAGGCTGTGACCAGCTGGTCCAAAATGGTTAGCCATGGTACATTCTCAAAGGGCTAGTGGTACTGCAGCTCTTCAGAGTCTAATTCCCAGTTTTTAGGCTTGAAAAGAATAGAGCATCTTGCATGAAGGCATTCCACTCTGGATCATACAGTAGTGGGAGTTTCAAAAGAGTGTAAGTTTTCTTGACTGTAAGAAGCTCGTCTTACATCTTGTGTCTTGTTCTCATGATGAGACAACATCTTCGATGACATCTATGTATGTATGTTGATGATACGGGGAGATAGGGCCATCCCTAAACTCTCTGCACCTCCAAAAACCAGGCAAATGTGAGAGAGGGAAACTCCATTGCACAGCATATGCTGCTACTTACTTACTTTGACTTGACATTGATGGATGCATTCAAGTATTTACAAGCTGCCTGATGAGATGACTCAGAGAAAGTTTGAAAGAAACAGCACGGCTGACACCCCTGCTTGAAGGGGGAGGAAGTGGGAGGGAAAGATTGCCTTGAGATCAGAGTTTGTGGTTTTTTAAAATGCTGCTGCTTCACAAGCCCACTCTTTGTGCTGGAGTAATTATGTGGGTGTACTAGGAAAAAAAGCGAAGCAGCTTGAGAAAGGTCTGGCTGTGGGGAAACCCAAATTTAAAAAGCTTGAAGAAGTAGAGCAGCTCAGTAGTCCTGGAGGAGGACATGCAAGCCATCTTTGCAAGAGCCTAGAGCAGTTACTGGGGCAGTCCTGGGACAGTTTAGGGTGCAGGTCAGTCATCCATGGGCAGCGAGCTCTCCTTTCCCTCATCCTGCCTGTACAACTCCTCCCTGCTGGGGACGTCCCCCATCCTGTGGCATCGCACGAGACGTAGATCAGATCAGCACGTTTCTCCCGTAACTCGAAGACTGCTTTAGTTGAGGGCTTCTGCGACCACGTGAGGACGTGAACAGGAGTAGGGACTGGAGGGTGAAAAAGCCATCCAGACCTCCTCTTCTCTCCCCTGCAATGTGTGTGGCTGGGCCCCAGAGATGTGCCCTGGTACTCACCAGCTCCAAGCCCTCTCGCTTGGAGGCAGGCTAGACCCAGGGCAAGGCACAGAGCAGCTAGAGATTGTGTCTGTCATCACTGACTTTTTAATGAGCAGAAAGCAGAAAGAAATGTGCATCCTGTTCTATGAATTACCTTTTTTGAGCTGTCGGGCAGGAAATACCTGCATCAAGCTGGGAAGGCACTCTCCCCCCCCCAAGCCATCGCATTTAACTCTGTCCCTCCATTTTCCTGACAGCTCGTGCAGGTCACAGAGCAACGATGGAGAAAAAAAGCCAGAGAAGCTGGCTTTCTCCACAGATCCATATGGGAGTGATGCAACTCCGCGTGTCCTTATACCACCTCCCCATGTCACAGCACAGGGAAGGGAGGTGCCCTTGCGAAGCCAGTAGCGCAAGGGAAGAGTGTGGTTAAAACTTGGACTTCATGCCCATCCTCAAGACAGCAATTCTCATACTGTAACCAGCATGGTAAGAACAACAACTCCCCCGGGTGAATGGTTGGCACAGCTCCCCAGCATGGAGGAAGAGGAGGAAAAAGACCATTTCAGCTACAGAGTGTATGCTACCCCTTACTGAGTCCGAATGGGAATTTTGTAACGTACCTTTGTACAATTACAAGCCAAGGATGTGAGCTATTTCTTGTATGCATTGCTGTTTTAATTCATGAGATAAGCTCCCTTCAGAGGCCATTTCGGGCAGCTCCAGAAACAACCTGGGAATGTCTAGAGCATCCTCTGTCTGCAGCTCACACCGGCGTGCCCAGGCCAGCTCCACACCAGCTGTGGGGGCCTGGGTAGAGGTGCTGCTGTGGAAGTGGGAGCTTGGCCTGGATTAACCACCCCGGGACCTACCCAGGCACTGTAGCAGAGGCATACCCTAACTTGCAAAAGGAATGCATAAAAATTATTCTCCACCCAAGGAAATATCACATGCTACTATTTATATTCTTTTATATCCTCTAGGGGATTGAATACTTCTGGATGCTTCCTGTTCCTTAAAAAAAAAAAAAAAAAAGAAAAGTAAAAAGGGGGAGAGATTGAGAAACTACTGGAATATCCTAAAATGGCTGTCTTGTTCTGAAGAAATGAGTGTATTTATCTCTCTCAAAAGTTTTTTGTAAAAATCTCTAATTGCATTACAAGATATTTTATTTCCTTGGCATTTCATTTTTCTGTCAGACTTCACTGAAAGGGATATTTTTCTTGTCAAATCTTGTGTAACTACAAAAAAAAGCGCACATTTTCCTGAAACACTATGGTGGTGAATTTTCATTTGGAATGAAAGACATTACAGAAATGTAGGTGTATTGTTGTTGTTGAAAATAATTTTATGTAACAGAAAGTTGATGGACTGGTAGGTCTTTTCTGGACGTGAGATGTAGTTATTACTCATTTCCCAATGCTCACAGAACTAGCTGTCCCTGCTAACGCCAATGGGAGAACTTCGGTGGACTGCAGAGGGAACTGGTTTGGGCCACCGGTACCTCAACTTAATTCCTCCTTTCTTTTAGGAATACAAAAGAGCAACACTCTGACTGGCAGAGTGCAGTAAGGAAATTAGCTTAATTGCTAAAGCAGTAATGCTTAATACAAAGCATGACATATGAATAAAAACCAGGAGAAAGGAGCCTCTAGCTGCAAAAAAAAAGCTATACGAGGTTTTAAAACGTTCCCTTGCGTGCATATATGCAGTGTTTTGTACAGTAACCATACAAATGACATGGCTGTTTTATACCTTTCAAGCACAAGCAACCTGTTTTGACTTTGTAGCACTTGGTGAGTCATTAGAGAAACTGATCTTACAAAAAGCTTTGCCATTTCTCTTGTTCTTACTGAGATCACTGAAAAAAAGGCTTGGGTAAGATACATGCTACAAAAACAAAATAATGTGCATGTTCGCTGTCTCCTGGTCCCTGCCACGTGCCAGCTTGGGTAGCGGGCTTGCTCTTTCTTTGCCATCACCAGGCTAGGCGCTGGCTCCAGAGTCACTCATCTGAGACAGAGCCCCAGTGGACGTACGGTATGCTTTCTCCCTTTCCCCAAGTGCATGGGGAGGGGAAAGGAGGGTATCTTTTTGCTCGTAAATAAGCTTAGACCCTGCGTGATCTGGTGTAGCTGGTGGCTGGGATGGCACCTGGCTGACCACAGTCCACCTGGCAATCCACCAGGTCCTGGCCATGGCATGCCCGGGTATGCTCAGCCTCTCGAGTTGGAGCTGCAGATCCAGGCACTGCGCCCATTCCAGGTCCCTGGGCTCATCCCCTGCCCGGGACCTGCTCGCTGAGCCCTCTGCCCTGCAGACCCCCTGCTCTGTGCTGTCCTGAGCCCAGGCCTCCACCCCGGCTGGTGCAGAGCTTCCCTTTGCAGCTGAGCTCTGCATGGGGAACAGCACAAATAAAAACAAGAAGACAAAGACACCAGAAAGACTTTGCCCAGAGTCCGTGATCACACCATTGCTCTCCTTAATAATCAACCACCAGAAGTGAAAGCACTTTACAGGAAGAAGAGCAACAACTAACCTATAAATAAAGCATTGCATTCCTTCTCAATGTATTTTTTTTCCCCAAGCAATCAATTAATGTTTCTGCAACAAAGAGGTTATCAACTCGTGAGTGGGAAAGGAGGGGTCTGACGTGAGTGTGAGGGGGTTATGTTGCAGACGACATGCCGCAGAAAGAAGCACTCCCCACATCCACCTCTCCCACAAGATGTGGCACATTGGATCCAAAAAATGGGAGAGGTCTCTGCATTTCGGGATCATCTTACCTCTCAATCCAAACATCTGTGCATTTTATTTACTTATTTTTGAAGGCTGAATCATCAGCTATGTGTGCAGAGAGGCAGCAAGGTATTCATTTGCTTTGTTTTACCTTCAATCTTACCCTGACTGGTTGTGTATGGTATTTTGCCGCTGTGTACCAGTGTACGGTGTCTGAAAGCTCATCAATAAAAATAACTGCAACAAGAAAGGAACAGTTTTCCTATCGTGCGGCACTTTCAAGTTATCTCTTGATAGCAAGTGGTCCGATGTCACCACTATAAAACCTCAGTATTCTGGGATAATGTATAACCCGAACAATAAATCCAGTATTGTATTCCTAGTCTTTCACATCAGATATGCAAGACTCAGTGTCACTGCTTTTCCCTTCAGTTTAACCAGGGCTGGTCTGTCTGCTTAAGCTGAATGTTCTTCTGACTCCTACTCCTTTCTAAAACTAACCCACTTCATCTGCTGCCTGAATAAAAAGCTTCGCGTTAGTCACGACATCTTCCTGCACTGTTTTATTCACAAAGTTTGACAGAAAAATACGTGTTATGAAACCAACTTTTAATGCTTGATGGAAATAGGTCCCAACCGGCCTGGGCAGCTGTCCTTCTGTGAAACTGAAGGCAGCATTAAGAGCTCTAATGCATTTTCACGTTACTTGATGTGTTGCCAGGCTTAGGTACCCAGACCAAAGACCATCATGCTGGGTGGACCAAAGGCCTGCCAAAGCAGTACTTCACCTCTGACAGCGGTCAATAGTAGGTGCCTTGGGGGAGAAGAGAAAAGGACAAGTAAACCATGGCGATTCCCCCCCCAGTATGTTCCTACCGTGCCTCAATCTGCTGCTTACAGAGTTCTCAAGCCAGATGTTGTGCTCACAGCTTTAATAGCACTGGAAGTGCTTTTCTTCTAGGATTTTGGACATTTTATGAAGCATTTCAGACTTTCCACCCCATAGCATCCTAAGTAATGAGTTAAATATATCCAATGATCACACAATGCATAAAATGCTTTCTTAATTTGCTTCAGATCTTATGTCTGATAACACTGGAACAGGTTGCCCAAAGAGGCTGTAGGATCTGCATCCTTGGAGGTATTCAAAACCAGGCAAGACAAAGCCCTGATCTAAGCTGGCCCTGCTTAGAGAGAGGGTTGGACCAGATGACCTCCAGGGGTCCCTTTCAACCTAAATTATCCTGTCTTTATAGTTTCTCAGGGTGTCCACCACCTTTTTTAGAAAGAAATAGTGAAACACTGCTTTCTTTTAACTTTCTTCTTAACCATTGACCATGTCGTTCATGATCCCATGAAGCACCGCAAGCCAAGAGCCCCTCTATGCTCTTGCCAGGTCTCTCTTTTCTAGACTCAAGGGGGATTATTCTATTTAGCCTTTCCCCATAGGAGAGGGCGAGGTGCTCCGTACTTTTGCTCATCCTTGCTGCTTTTCTCTGAACCTTTATTAATTCTACTTCATCCCTTCTGAGGCAGGCAGGAGGGACCAGAACTCCCTGCAGAGTTTAAGAGGTGAGCAAACCAGGCACTTTCTACTATGGGAAAGTGGTATTTCCAGACTATTAGCTAGACTACTAATAATCCCAATCTCGTCAACTTTTTGAGAGCCACTGAGCTATATAGCCAACATTTTCTCCATAATGACTCCCATTTCTCTCTCTTGGTTCTTGATTGTAGTCCTGTCTTACAGCATCCTCGCTCCTCTCCTTTCCCCATGACTCCTCTTCATCCTTGCAGTTCCCCATCAGCTGGGGCAACATTGGTGTTTGTGGGGCTGTATGGTAAACCAGTCTCAGCAGCAGCTATCATCACACCAGAAAACTCTAGGTTGGAGGGCAAGGCTGCAGCTCCTTGGCAGCCTCAGTCAGCGTGGCTGCTGCCCTGCGCTCTGCCCCACAGCCCTGCCCCTCTCCTGCAGCACATCCAGGGTCCCTCTGACAGTGTCCTGCCATGCTTCAGAGCACTCTCCCAGCACGAATTATCCACACAAGGAATTAACCACAAAAAAAAAAAAAAAAAAAAAGTAACAGGTAGTTTTCTTCCAGGTTAACACCTCAAAATGGCTCTGCAAAGGAGCAGAGAACATCTGAGCCAAGGTAGGGGATGGAGTGGGACTGTGAGAGAGAGGGAGACAGTGGCACCGCACTGCAGCAGAGCCGTTACATCAGCTTAGGCTGCCGTGGGACTGCAGCTGTGTACACGCTTATCGCAGAGGAGCCTGTGGAAGCTCATAGCCTGAGGAAGGAAGCTGCTAATGAGCATCTTTCCTTCTTCCCTTTCTCACATGCGAAAGTACAATTCTTTTAATGGTAATGATAATAACTATAATATGTCATGATTACACCACATTTTTTTCCAGCAGATCCTTGTTGGCTTTACAAAAAATCTGTCCTCACAAAGCTGTGTGATGTATATAACATAGAAGGCTGTCTTACAGTTAAATAAATTGAAATATAGAGAATAAAACTATGGGATTGAGTTCATACAGTCCATTAGGAACAGGCTTAGGAGGACTTAAAGGTCTCAGCCTTCATTAATGTCTTTAACCACTAGAAAAACTGCTCATACAGAAGGAAGAATTCCTCCATGTAATACTGCTGGGGAGAAGAGTGGGGAGAAGCCTGATCCAGCTGTCTGAAGTGGATACCCAATTCCTTTTTGTGCTTTTCAGGTACCTTGTCAATAGCTTATCTTGTAGTACCTGGAGCCTTTCTTCCAGTTTCTCTTCCCTAATAGGATCGCTCAGGTTAGATGCTTCACACAGATTGGAAAAACAATTTTCTCTCTGGGCCAGACTACTCCCCTTTTTCAGATTTCTCTTCAGAAATCTGAAAAAGATAAGCCCTGCGCTTCTAATAGGTAAGGGGACATCCTCCTCCCAGTCAAAGGTCTCTGCTCTCCAGCTATGGCCCCTGCTAGCAATCTTCATGGGCCTGCGTCAGGAAAGCATTTCAACATCTTTTTACATTCCCATTCAGGAAAGTACTGCAGTCAGGAACATTTGCACTCACTTGCAGACCCCCTGTATTGTCAATGAACTCTTGCAGAAAATGAATATCATACCCACAAGACAATAAAAATAAAGTGGACCACTGACAATAAAGCAGCCTAAGTGTAACATAATTGGTGGGACTTTCATGTTTGTCTAAGGTTTTAAATAGTCCGTATTTTTATATCATATGACTTCAAAAATGATATTTGTTCATGTAATTAGAGACTGTACTGTCACAAGGGAGCCAAATTCAGACTCTGTGTGCAACCTGAACATTGTCGTTTCCTGGCTTCTGTTTAAAATATATTCTTAGTGCACTCTTTTATAAGTTTCTTTCCCCCTCTCCTATTCAATATTCTAAGGTATTTTAAAAGTTAAAAAAGATGCACAGGGAAAAAAAGAAAACTATTCTCCTAATGACTATGGCAGTGCCAATCCTACGTACTTCTAAATATCGGCAGGAGAGAAGGTCTTTTTCTGCACACTCTGGGAGCTATAACCACACCAAAGGCAACACCAGCAACAGTCATTTCTAGCTTTGCAGTACCTGATCGTAACCTGAATTGCCATCAGGAATTTAGACTGGCCCACCAAATCCTTTCCACCTGTAGATCCCAAAATGAGTTAGGAAGAAAGGCAAGTATTACTGTCCCCATTTCACACTCACACAAGAGTACCGGTTTCCAGAGAAGTGAAGGGAGATATACCTTGAGGAGACAGGTCAGGAGCAGTAGAGTCATGGAAAAGCACAAGGCTCACCTAAATCCCAAACCAGAGCATGACCATCCCCTGGAGTATGCTGCCAGTTTTCCATCATCAGAGGACACCCCACCATCCTGTTAAAGCGCCCCCCACTCCATTCCAGTAAAAGCAAGAAGAATAAGATGGAGGCCCTTCTCAATCATTTTTTTTCTGCTCTGTAGTTGGCTTACACATAAACCACAACCTACTTTTGCACCAAACGTTACTAAGAAGGAATGGTGCCACTTGTACGCTGGGCACCCTAGCTCTGACTCAGCCAAGGCCCACTGGACCTTTAGACCATGACTGCTCCCTAAGGCAGCGCTGGGGCCTCTGATGGACACCCAAAGCAGGGCTCCAACCACACTGCAGCACCTCTTTCCCCATGCATTGAGCATAGAGGACATGATGATTGCTCCCACTGCTCCTCCAAAGCGACCAGCCAAAGACAAATCGGATTTCATTTTCATTTTGGTTTCACATGACCACATATTGTACCCCCCATAAGAAAAAGCAAGGGCTTTCCTTCGGCTCCCCCAGGAAGGCCTTGTCCTGAAATTGTTGCAGAGAAGAGAGCTGTACAAATCATTTTTCTATTAACAAAAACATGACAGGCAGAGCAACATGCTTGGCTCCAGAACCCGAAGATAAGGCAGGATGCGGGAATTGCCTCCCACCCTGGCCGCGAACCCAGAACCACATCCTCTCTCTCAGGAACGACCCACTGTTTTTCCCTCTGTTGCCTACTACAGACCACGAGAATGGTGAATGTCCCACTCCAGCTTGAAGGCAACTGTTTACCCTGTTACAAATACCATGCCTTGGCAAAGAGGGATTTTTCAGCAGCCCACAACTAGTCAAATCACAGCCTCTGTAACCAGAGTGCAGAGATGCACTCCTGCTCTGCAAGGGCTCCCTTCCCATCCTGCAGCAGTTTTCTGCTTCTGATAGTTCAACAATGTGCTCTTCAAAACAAAGTAATACAATTGCAACCACTTTTCCGCTCCTCTTGTTTTTAACTAGACAATGGCCTTTTCATATCCCCCAGATTAAAACATGATGAGATGGCTTCGCTTAAACCTGTACACTAATATACATATTTTCATGCTGAGACAATGTTTAATGAGCTCAGTCCTGCCTACCTGAACAACTTCTATCCAACAGGCATTGCTTAGGTAGGTTTGCAGTGATTAAAACACAAACTCGAAAATAATTACTTGGATACCCTTCATTGTTACGGCAGCATCCCTAGTAAATAAAGAATCATGGCTGGAGTTATAACAACACTATGCTGATTCCCATTTTCCTATATCAGCAATCCCACTAAAGCCCAGGACAAGTCTATCCTTAGGTGAGCAACTAGTCAGAGTTCAATACCACTGGCATTCAGTTAGTAGCTCTTATGCAAGCTCTGGAGAGGCTCAATTTCTACAGTAAGTATTATTCTCCCTAAAATAGGACAAAACTCCATGAAGAGCAAGCCTTTTTACAGCTGTGATGGAGTCATACTCTCATTTATTCTAACAAAAGCATGGAGCCCAGAACAGTCAGAGTTGACAGTATAAATTAATCCCTCTTAATATTTGTCTTGCAGTTTAAACTCAAATGCCACTAACCTACATTTGTTTAAAAACAATCAACTGGTCTGTATTTCAATAGTGGTTTTGTATGCTCTAGAATTAATTTTCCCTGTTTGTACTCTCTTCCATCCCTTCATGAATTTAATCGCCTTATTTAAAGATGTGCAAGAACTATAAATATCAGAAAAAGCAAACCTTTCAGCCATGAGGCTGAGTGGAGACATGCATATCAGTAAACACATTTCCTGAGTAATAGCACACTACGTAGTTTGTAAAACGCAATTACGCAGTAGCAACTCTTATCAGGAAACGTATTTACACTGATTCCTTGTAGCAATAGATCAAAGAACTTCTTTTACTGACCTATATCTGTACTTAATTGTACAGCAGTTTCTTACATAAATAAGCAAATTGTCTTCCTTTTTCTCAGTAATTTCCTACTAATGGACAGCAGTTTTCCTGACATAGATGCTTTGCAAAGATTAATTTTTTAAAACTAAAACTGGTGTCTGAATTTAATATAACTCATCGTTGGAAAATTGCAGACATCTGAAACATTCGCTGTCTGTAGAGGAAGAAGAGAGCAGTATCCACAATGAGACCACCATCCCAAGAAGAGATTAGCAGGTGACCTTAGCACAGAAATAGCTAGATTTTTTTTCTCTTGTCTATTTTCTCTTTTGTCTCTACCCACCCATAAAACTGTCTAGAAAAGTGTAAGTAATATCCATCCAGCAGAGAAGGACTGAGGAGCATGGAAGGTCCTGAGATCCTGGCTCCCACTCCTTTAGCAGCCAGGAGTCTGCAGGGTTCCTCTACTTCCCAGCCATCTAACCAGACTGCCATTGAGACAGGACTTCCAGTACAGCTGAGCAGCCGATGGCCACTCCTTTATGGGGGATTTAAAACATTTTGTTTCCATTCTGCTTTAAAAAAATCCTCAGAAACAGTGTAAGGGCTCCCCATGTAGGATACAACACCACTGGACCGCTCCCCTCCATGCAGCCCTACTCATTTAAGGGCCCTGAATCATTTGGCTGCTTCAGCGCAGTCAGGAATACCTGCAAGCGCATTTGCAGCAATTAGCAGCATGCTCCAGACAGCATCAGATGTGGTTTTCTGTGGTTATTTGTGCCAAGAGCAGCTGGGCTGTGGAGTGGAGCCACAGGGATGAAGCTTTATTGAAGACCAAGAGAGAAGGTCCAAGTCCACAGAGCAGCCCAAGGAACCGGTCCTTCTACCTACTATTTTCTAGAGCTGCCATGGAAATGTCTACAAAATAATTTTTGTTACAAAATGCTGACTTGTTAAAAACAGAGGTTCTTATGGAAATATAGCTGTGAAAGTGAAACTTTCAGTAAAAATAACAGCTTCTGTTGCTCCAGGAGCCAATATATCTACTCTGCCGGAGTTGGACTAGGGGTTTCAGTTTCAGGACTAGGTGTGCTCCTGACCAGCATCGTTTGATGGAAAGGAGAAGGCATCTTTTCCAAGCCCACCCACTGGAGTAGTTTCCACTTTTTATACTTGGAACGAAGCATGCATCTGAATCTCCCTCATCCCAGAGGAGTGCTCAAACCCACACCCACACAGACACCATCTCTTAGAGAAGCACAAGCAACTTATATGGCCAGAGATATTTAAGGAGACCCATCACAGAGCAGCTGATGGACTGGTGTCAGCGGAATCCCTCCCGGCACATGAGAAATCCAACTCAAGCCAAAGAAGGGTTTAAACCTGTTTCTCCAATAGTTCCAGTGTGAAGCACAAGCACCAGGATACCACCTAGTCCAGAACAAACTTGCTCTTTTCCCTATTTGGAGAATACTTCTAGAGATCTGTTTCATCCCAGAACAGCATGGGAAGATTTCTCACCCAGCTCTGTTGTCTAAATTTGTTCTTGAAAATGGCAGAACCAGTTACACTAAGATTTCCTTTGACAAATTTAAAAGCAGGGTGGCAAAATGATAAATCTTGGACTATCTCAATAATTACAGCTAATTCATTACAGCTAATCAAAAAATGCAAGACATTCATTTGTGTTAACTCATCTTTCAAGCAAGGATTTTTCTATGCCTGGCACAGGCTTCATTTAGGTGGAAAAATAAGTCATCTAACTTGTTTAAGTTAATAACATCAGAAGAAGAAAACAATCAATGCAAGTCCAAATTGTGAAGGAATTTTGTGGTCTTGAAATAGTTTTGTAAGACAGCAAAACCAAAATATCATCTACAAGCTTCACAAAACCCTAAAGTCAACTATCCCTAGTCTATGGTTATTATGGGAAAAGACATGATACATTTATTAGTTGAATTGCCTGTGGAGGTTGATCTGTGTCAGCAGACAGTGCCATATGTGGCTGGCTTTCCTGTCATTTCTTACATAGATGATCTGAAGTCTCTGAGTGACATTTACCAAGCTGTGCAGGAAAGCGTCACGCATGTCCCATTAATTCCAAAAGGAGACATGTCGCTGCACTTTTTCTGAAAATTTCCATCATAACTTACATTGTCTAAGCATTTTGCATTTTCAGTGAGTGATGGCACAAAAGCAGAATAAAAACTGATTATGGTTAATATCACAGCTTGCGGAATATTTGAAGTTATTTTTGCTTGAAAGAAAGAAAGAAACTGCCAATCAACAAAGGCAACCACGGTTTGGTGTGCTGAAGAATAGTTTATATCTGTATCTACCTATATCAAGTAAAGATCACTTTTAGTGTTGTTCTGGGAGGAAGGCTGGTTTGGGAGGCTGGTTTATTGACTGATTATTTTCTCTAACCTGGGATATTTCAATGTTTGCATTACGGACCCAGAAACATACACTTTGGAAGGACAGGAGCAATTTCCTAGTTCAGGGCTTCTGCAGTCACACAGGAAAAGCATTCAAGAACTGAGGACAATCGTCACCAAGTGCGTGGCACTCGTCCCTGCCCTTGCTGGTGCCTCCTGAAAGAAAAGCAGCCTCACCTCAAGCATCGCACTGGCTCTCATTCCAGGGGGACACACTGTTGATGAACAACAGTTACCAAGGAAATCAAAACTTTTGGACTCGATTTCCCTGAGAATAAGGAAGGCCACATAAGCTGGGTTAAGTTTTAAATAAATGGAAAACGATTAAAATATTTTAGATGCAGTTTAAAAACCCTTGCCAAATTTTTTTGGTTTAAAAACAGAAAGGCAGCCACTGTACCTCATTATCTTCTACAAGCCAGGCTGTCTGGCCATGCTCCCTTCATGCAACAACTCACAATAGTCTTTACTATTGTTATTATTAACTTAAGACTTTTTTCAAGGAAAAAAAAAAAAATTCCCAGCTACCAGAACCTAGAACATTAAAAAAAGTATTAGTTACTACTGTTGACGAAAAACCTGATGTTTAAAATGATCTGTTAATCCGTATGTGCTAAACTGTGCTTTGAAATGTGTTAATGCAAGTTAACTAACGCATTTTGAAAACACCACCATTTATTTTCTCAGTCCACATATGTCCTATGGGAGTTAATGAAAAAGAAAGGAGGAAGCCCACGATATTAAAAAAAATCCACCAGATGCTGATGGATATAGTGGTCCCAAAGAGACCACTGTTGTCCACGCTGGCTATGTATGACTTAAGCTTCCTTTTACATCGGGATTGTGGGGAAAAAAGAGGGTCTGTGATGTGCTGTGTAATTTAATGTCAGACTATTTTTGAGATCAGAACCTAGCATTTGTAATAACCAGGTTGTTTGTTTAATAAGTACTGGTTTACTAAGTAAAGTAAATTAAAGACTGAGGTGGCAACAATGATAAGCAGTAAATTTGTTTGTTCAGTAGGGAGCCGAAACGTGTCGGCTCATGCTTTGATCAAGTTAAATTGAGAGGTTTCAAAGTACACACAGGAAATGCTCCAACAGATAAACTTTGTCCCTGGAGGTTCGTCCTAGCCACTTTTCAGCCTTCTGTACTCTGTTATCTGTTTCGGCAATTCTGTAACTTTAAACTCAGAGAATCCACGGAGAAAAGTGACAGTGATAAAGGTCAAGAGTTGACTTCTAGGGTGATGGACAACATAAAGTCTTGGTCTTAAGAGACAGGCTATTGGGCAGTTGTTGGTCCTTTACAAAAAAAAAAAAAGGGAAAGAAATGGAAAATTAAGTGGTTTTTAAAAACATTTGCTTTAAATGCAGTTAAGGTGGTAAATCATTACTGCAAAGTAGTATTCCCGCATGCTATGGAGATCAGTACCACGAAGCCTGGCTCCTGAAAGACCTGAGCCTCAGACTTCAGCTCAAAGAAGGAACAAGCTTTCCCTGAAATGCTCCCCATGGACAGACGTTTATAAATAAACACTTTCTTACAAGTGGGTTCTCCGCTGACTGAAACGGTGCCTGTTCGCAGTGCAGCCTACCCCTCTGTGAAAGCGTTACCTGGCAGGTTATTTTCACAAAGCTTGTATGAACTTGATTTTCTTTGAGAGATCAATTGGTTGAAATTTGTCAATAGGTTCAAAAGATTTCGGGGGTGTGGAAGTGACGGAAATACAAGCGTATGCAGGAGGATTGCATAAGCCTCATTTCTGCAGGAATCAGGATAAAAAAGTTGCAGCAATATAAAAATAAATAACTGAGCAGACATAATTCCTACAAAATACCATTAGCTAGCCAAAACTTCATTTCTGCTGAGGGCAAAAGAAAAGGGGGAAGCTGTCATTTTCCTTAGAGTTTAGGTACTTTAGCCTGTGATATCTACTTCTTGAGAAGTGAGGACATTTCACACATGAAAACATTTCTTTTCTCTCTGAAATAAGGAACACAGTATCTTCTTATCCTACAAGGGAATAATAAAATCTCCAGAAATTGGCAGAGGAAATAGCAATTTTCTGTTCCTAATCATTCATTTAATTCATGGCAGCAATACAGATTTATTCATGGAACTCAATGCTACGAATGCTGACTTTTGTCCATTGTATGCTGTGTTTAAAGCTGAGAAGTTATTTCACTATTAGAGATATCAATGCAAACACAACTACATAGATCAGAGAGGTACCTACCTCTGTATGATGGAATAGTCTCCATGGTCATAATACCTCAGACTATCCCAGCCTGACCCTAAAGGGAGCTAACTGGCAAAATCACACTCTAGTTAATAAATCTGAATTAACTACCAGGGCAGTTAGTACACAGCACCTCATATGTAATTCAGAAGTTAACTTCTATAAAAACCCTTGCAAAAATATGTTACTGAGGTGGGTTTTTAATACATTTGAAAAAGATCTCGCTTATTTCAAAAATAATCTAATATCCTAAGAATAGTAAAGGCAGCAATTTTGCAGTATTGAAGAATATAAGCATTTCTTATTTTATTGATGACTTATGGCATGATAGAAACAGAGAATTATTGTCTTATCGATATAGGACCAGCTAAAAAATCCTGCTGTTTGGCAGAGCACAACCCCTAACCCAGGGAAGTGACCTATTGACTGAAAAGCAACAGCAAAGCTAACTGGTCTGCTAGTCCAGTTAATTTCTCTGATATACTTCCCTTTTGCGGGAGTTAAATATTAGGAACTTCAAGTACAATCCCAGAATCCCACAAATACCTGCTTCTCTTCATTTTCAGTTTGGCTTTGTTTTTAAACAGTTATTGCCTTCCCATGTATCTTGTAGTCTTTAAATCCTGTCACATGTAAGGTATATCCCTTTAAGGAAGAACACGTGTACAAACAAGAAATTTTCATTCTCTCTGATAACTCGGGACGGTCACCATGACTGCTGCTCATTACTGTGCCCAGGGTAATACGCCATGGCGGATACGGTATGTATTTGTCACTGGACAGCTAGGTTAAAATTCAAATGGTTGCTGCATGTTTCTTCTCTTACTTAGTACCTTTATTCGCACTCTTATCGCTACACAGTCTTCTGGACAATCCCTTTGTGCTTACAGTTTTCCTGACCCCTTCATTATCCTACATTAACTTCTTGTTAAAGACTTTCCTGCTGTGAAACCTAGAAACTTTCTTCCTTCCCCCAGTGAGATCTCAACTTAGAAAGAACAGTTATAGCAATAATTCAATTGGGGGAAGAAAAAAATAACACAGTTCCTTAGCCTTGCTATTCAGCACTACTCTTTTTTTTTGCAGCCTTCTTACTTAAATTTTTCACTTTTTTTAGGAATGGAAGCTGTGTGGAGCAGAAATTTTGTTCTCATCTTTGTTGAAAACACATAACACTAATTATTCATGCAAAAGTAGTTCTAAATTTAAAAGAAAAATAAACTGTAACCTGAAATAATTTTTATTTAGAGCTAACAATCACTCCAGACAATTCATAGCAGTTTTGACTGTAAGTTCACAAGCTTAGCTTCTTGCTTGAGGTAGGTCAAAAATACTCCCAAAATAAACTTTCCTACAGTATTTCCATCAAAACCACAAAAAGAGCTAGAGACAAAAAATCTTCGAAGTCTGTGGCACCAAGGCAAGAGGTCAAAGTGCTTGTACAAATTGGTAAAGAAGTCATGTTTTATCAATGACACTGCAATTACGGAGGTTTGATTTCTGTTTGTAGGACAAGGTCCTCTCATTGATGGAGAACCCACCAGGCACGGAAAGAAAGGGATCTTTGTCTGAGCAGCAGCACATGACAGGCATCCTTGTGACCGGCTGACTGACGCAGCCCAGGCTGCCGTCGCTCAGGCTCTCCCGGCTCTTGCTGCGCTCCGCTCCCATGAGCTGGAGCCCGCTCAGCTCTTCACCAAAAAAACCCCCAAAACCCCAACCCACGACAGCAGCCTCTGAAAGAGGTGGCTGTGTTCAGGGTCAAAATTAATAAATAAATAAAGAAAGAAAAACAAACTACAGCCCCCTGGGCAGTGCTCAGCCGGGCTGTTCCCAGAACAAGCCTGTTTCTAGACTGCAGCAGGTATCTTTCTCAGAGCTGAAGGGCTCTCCAAAGAAGTGATTTTTTTTTTTTTCCTCAGGCATTTCAATGGGAAAGTTAAAAATAAATGAAACGAATCAAAGCCTTTTGGCTGCCGCTGTTTCAGCTGATGCCTCCTTTAGCAAAACACAAGCTTGATATGGTGCCTGAGAGCTCTTCACGAGAGAAAATGAGCTTCTCCACACAAGATTTTACAAATGCAGCCTTCCTTCCTTATGACTTCGAGTAATGTTTTGCTTCTGAATGTTTATGTTTCCCAGCTACCAGTGAATAAATGAAATAGCTCTTCTGTGCAATAGGAAGCAACCTAACAAGCCTGAGTTCCACGAGGCCGCTGGGGCAGAGTTTACAAATGCTTGGAGAGGATGTACAAGAGCAACCCAGGCAGACGGTACCACCCAAGGGAGTCCTTTGCCAGAGCCGGGGACAGCACTATGCCTGGAGAGGAACAGGCAACCGACCTGGGCAAAAGGGGCACCTTACCTTCCAGCTGGATGTAGGTACCCAAACCTGTGGTCTTGGTTGCGGTCTTCCTAGGTCTGAAGAAAAATCTATAGGCAAAAGAAGGTAAGCTGGACTGATCTGGGATTTACAGGGATGGTCTTACCCTAATTAGGCACTACAGGAAGCAGATGAAAGGAGGAATAAATAACATGTTGAAACAATAGAGAGTTGGGGAAGAAAATAATCTGCTTGGGGTTAAAATTGTATCAAATTCTTGGTTTTATCTGGGGAGAGAGGCACAGAATGTATTGGCTGGAGACAAAACAACGTTGGAGGAGACTGAAGGGACTGAAGATGACTTTCCAGGAAGGAGAGAAGCACCAGCAGGCAGGGAATAGAGGTAAAAGAGTCCAACCCCAACACAGTCTCCCCAAAGAAATTCAATTCAGCTCTTGCAGGGAGTGGAAGTTCAGCTCTTCCTCCAAGGTAGAAGCTAAAAGAGGGGCTGGAGAGGTGCATTGCTCTCTTAGGTACAGAGACAGCAGAAAAAGCTACTGCGTGGATGAACTTCCCAGCCATTATAGGACGACAGGGTGAACACCACATTTGTAAGTGGTCCAAAAAGAAGAAAATAATTATGTGAAGGAAGCAAATGGCAGCATAGTGTTTTGAAAGTCTTCTCATACTAGGTATTTTCCCGTGTTTTTGCAAGAATGCAGTGGCACAAGTGCCATTAATAAAAAGCCCCCTGCCATCAGAGATCATGTAAGGATGAATTCAATCCTGCCCTTAGGCATTTCACAGAATTTTGGTGGTATAATGGGTAAGAGGATTTACATTCAGGACATTTTAATAAAAAGAGAAACAGAAGAAGAGTACAGCCAAAGGCTGCTGCCTTTGGTCAAGGCAGGGGTACTGAGTTCATCATTCCACAAAATCTATCTCACTGCCCGAAATTTTAGTCTGAGAGTACTCAAGAGCAGTCTGTGAGCAAACTGTGCAGAGTTAGCCAGTCCATGAAGGATGCAGCTCTTAACAGACTGCCTGAGAAACAGAAATAGTTGACAAGAACCGAAAAATCAGGAGTGAGATGACAATATGGACAAAATTAATTTGTCCACAGACATCCACCGAGGATTGATCCTGTCATCCCTCAATTTACAGCTCAAGTTAGGAGGTGACCGTCTGCATCATGCACACTAAAAAAACCTAGGAAACAGCATGGTCAAGGAGAAGAGGGGGCATTGGCCCTAGTCTATAGGCTGCCTATATGCAACTTGTTGCCATTGCCAAAACTGCCTCAGCAAATCACCTTCCTCTTAAGTTGTGTTCTCGTATAGCTACAATGTAGGAACCAGAAACAGAATATGAGCTCAGGAAAAGCCTGGTTACTTTCTTTAAAGCACAGAGTTCCCAAATTCACAATTTTTAAACCATCACAAAATCATATAATAAGAGAAAAAATATCTGCCCAGATATGACTTCTCTGGAGGCAAAGGGACTGCAGGCACTGTTCCTCCTTCGCATATGAATGGACCTGGAGCTGCATCACCATGCTGGTGGGATGTGCATCATTCTTTGGCTATGGTGGAAGTCTTTAAGCAAACTACATTTGGGAAACTGTTTTGTCAAAAGCAAAACAAACTTTGCAACCCAAACTATATACACACCAGTTTAAAAGAGAAGAAAGAAAAAGGTTGTTCAACCTCAGAATGAAACATGGACATTTGTCACAGAGCCTGCTGAGGAAAGACCGTGTACAAAGTCTTCCAGGCTACTAGTACAGGGGCTGCGACAGCATGCTCCTGGCACTGCTACCCAGGTAAGGGAGAGCACCCAGTACTAGACAGAGCTGTAATCAAAGATATGGGATGGTGATTAGGGGAAAGATTGGCTAAATAGCAGTTACAATAGCTAGGGATTGAAAAATCAAGAAGGTCCAGAGGTGTTTTAGAGCAGCCTCATGTGAAGATCAGCACTGAAGGCTCTCTTAAGGTTCAGAGCAGATACCAAAATGCTGATTGAGATGAGCAAGAGGGGCCATGGGAAATTGCCTAGGCCTCCAACTCTCCTTTCCTCACCCCCAAGCAAGACGGAAGTAGTCCTTATTTACCCTGACTCAGGGATTCACTCACATCATTTTGCAAAGTAGCGTTACCACCAGTGGTAGCTCCCTGTCTTGGACTGCACACCTCTTGGAAGTGGCTTGTTTATGAACTCTTGCCCTCAATTCCCCGAGATAGCCTCGCTACTGCTAACCTCGTAGTTATACACAGCAAATCTGCCAGATACAGTCAGCCTGACAGAGCAGGGCAGACAGCCACAGCTCAGCATGCAAGACATCAAGCAGTTCTTAGTGCAGTACGGGACTTGATAGGTAACGACTCTGCCCCGATGCCCCCGAGTCCAGCGCACCAGTGAAACAGTGCCAGCACAGTACAGCACCACTATCCACGGAGGCAAAAGCAGTCTGGCCTACACTTCCATTGGGGGTGGTCACAGGATTGGCTCAGAGGAGGGGACACTTGGCCACTGCTCTGCCTAGGAAGACCTAGGGCAGGCGGGGGTCATAGGAGGAGGCAGCTGAGGCTGGCAAGGGGAAACACCAGAACTAACGCCAAAGGGGCTCTAGGTCACCGTGAACACCCTCCAGAGACTGGATGTCCTTCAAATGCTTTTCATTTCCCTTCAAAAGTATACCTTGGGTTCATGCCTGTTGGCCAGAGGGGGAAGGGAGACGTGCCCAGCGGCACCCTGCGAAGGCCATGCCGGTCAGAGATGGGGGCTGGGCTGGGTTTCTCCTCGCACAGTGCTCAAACTCGCCGGGCACAGGGGGACCGACAACCGGCTTCTCACCAGAACACCCTGCTTGACCATCCTCCAGTGGACACTAGCTCCTCCTGCTTCATCACTGCCTGCCCGGCTTCCCAACCATGGTACTCAGCCAGGCAGCGCCCAGGGCACGGGGCCAGCCCATCTTCTCCCCCGATCAGTCCCCAGGTGTGGGGTATTCCTCCACCTCCCTCCAAAATCCCGCAGCGGTCTAGCAGACAGGGAAAGCAGCACGCGGCTGGCTAGCCCCAGGCTTCCTGGCCCTTCAAGAGGAAGGCGGCAGGCCCTCTTACACCATCCTTCAATAATTTACTAGACAGGCACTAACAGCTTCCCCCTCTGTTGCAACAAGCAAGTCAAAAACAGTACAGCAGAAGCATCCATCTCTGACATTCCTGCAGGTTTTCTGTAATGGATCACTTTTGATTAATTAGAGAAACAAGTTTGAAACAGCCTGCAGGATACTTGATGTATGCTTGTGTCTCAAACTGGAACAGGAAACCCAATCTCTCTCTACAAAACATGAACATAAAAACTTTGCACTTGCTTCTTCCACTTTCACAGGGATACTCCTTTCTCTGCTGTCCATGTAGAGAAGAAAAATATCTAAAACATTTTTGTTATGGTGCTAGACATAAAAATGCCAAAAAAAATTTTTGATTCACCTTTCCCTCTCTGACCTGTGAGCGCAGAGCCATTGCTCGACAAAATGTAACACAAACACACAGCATACCATTTCTCCTGTAGGTTTACTCACTAGAGTTTCATCAGTTAAAAATTGAGCCAGGGTACTGGCTTCCTATAGCTTGTTACCATTTTGACAGTTGAAGACTGCTTGTAAGCACAGATTATCTTTGACAAAGTCCCACATCCCCACGATGCTGAACGTGGTACCAGTCTCAGCCTGCATGTGCAACACCAATTCTGAAGTCTCTTGAACGGCAGTAGGCACAGTGAAGAAAACATCTTAAGATGCTCACTCGAAGAATTTTTGTTAATTTTATTATATGTTGCCCAAACCACAAAAAACTCAAAAAACTCTTAAAGATGGCAACTTTCTCCATTTTTTTTTCCTCAGGAATTACTCTAAGGCCTTGCACACTTTCCCACGCTCGCAGATTGCAGGTTATAAATGCGTGGGAGTAATGCAGTTTCGATCAGTCAGGTAGGCTGGGTTTCTGTTAGCTGGCTGCATACCTTTGAGCCCTATCAGCACACAGTGATCAGTGGAATTCCTGGCATTTTTGTCATAGCATCAGAGGCAGTACTTTACAGAGTAAATACCAATGACCTGCTGTTCTGTCAGGGCTCTGTACTTACCTTTTATTTTCAAGTCAAAGGTTAGGCCTATTTATGTAAATCCTCAGCCATGGGCCAAGTAATCTGACCTCCTGGTTTTCATTCTCCTAATTGTTTCAGGTATTTTTCTTGAAAAGTTTGGTCAGTTGAAGCTAGGGATCTTTTTTAAGGCGCCTTTGAAGGGCTCTAGGGGCTTTCATAGCCCACCCAGTTTGCAAAGTGGAAACATCAGTGACCTGATGCCCTGGGCACTTATTTAAAATTCATTACCAGGAAATAGGGTTTTGATATATAGCCCCTCCATTCTGAAGAATATCTTAGGGAACACATGCATGCCATTTTTTACTTTGGATTACGTGATCTCTGAAGCCACATAGAGAGGCAATAATCAATTACACTCCTGTTTGCCCTTCATTTCTAATAAGAACATTATTCAGCTGTAGATAGTTTTGACTTTCCACATGCTGGCCACTGCTTACAATTCCTTTGTTACTTCACACTTTGCCTTGTCATTTTATTCATAACAGGGTGTCCAAAACTGTATAACGTGAAAAAGAAACTTACTGGTTTTCAATCCTTCTCTCTGAGGTCCAGCACTGGTTATATTCTGAGATTAAAAAGCAAGATTAATATCTTCTGAATAAGAGAGCAATACAGCCAGTTTATTCATACATAAAGGAGTACAGCTACTCTAGATTTTGTCCTATCACCCACGGGCATAGAAGCTACGTATTTCCCAAATGACCAAGAACAGCCATAGGTAACTCCATTGTGGGAGTTATTTTCTCCCGTTTTCAGGTATATTAGAACCTGAAACCCTTATCAGATCATTACTTCCTCTTCTGACCATGGACAATCCACATAAAATGCATGCTATCACATTTCAGCATTTATTTCTGCCCTATTCTTGCTCCCATTAAATGTCACTTTAAGGTATGCACTGGAAAAGGGTAATTTATATAAGAAGAATATGTTCTTTAAATGGTGCTGGTACCAGAGCTCATGCTGCCATCCAAAAGCAGCAGCTCTAAACTGGAATTCGGCTTCTGCATTTTAGGCCTGTGGGGACTGAATGTACAATCAGAGAGCTAAAGTTTCAACTTCTGGGGCATTCATTATATAGCTAATTCTCCAGGTGTATTCCTTTTAATTATTGGAATAGTCATTTGTCTGCTTCTAGTGAAAAAGGGATTGCAAGAAACCAGGCTAAATGAAAAGCACCATTTATATTCTTCACTGCTATGTGCTATTGCCTTGAATTACAATGTTCATTTTTTCAGCCCTCAGGTAACTACAGCCTCATTCTGAGGAAAAAAAAAAATATTTCCTGCATCCCATACCCAGCAGCAAAGGAACACTGAGAAAACATTAAGGAAGGAAGGTCACGTCCCTCCATCTGAAACCATTAGTAGCTAAAACATGTAGGCTGGGCTAGAGTTAACAGAAATTGATAAGGCAAACAGACGAGAGACAAAGGCTTAAAAAAATGACAATGGTCAGCAAGTGGAAATAGAAGTCAAACTATCAGAAAAGGTGAAATTACAGGCAGGCTCTCAGGCCTTCACAAAACGTGGAACCCACACTTAGGAGAGAAATTGTTTCTTGCAACTTCTCCCCACCTTTCACGATTTCACAGGCCACTTCCCACACTCAGCTACAATTGCTCAATATCTCTGTAGCAACTACAGCTATTACTTACATGCCAAATTTTGAAAATACTTTGACTTTCTTTGAACTGAAGGAGTCAGCACCATTTGGTAAGGCAAGTTCCCAGGGGACACCGTTTGAGACCGCACTCTGAAGCACTGCTTCCTACTAGTAATCCCAAAGTGCACATTTTTATTGATACTTCTGGACCCCTTAAAGGAGAATACGGGACCAAATCATTACCACACTGAGCTCTATTGCTTTTTTCATATAGCCACCTTCCTGACATAAAATGGAAGTGACTGCATAGCACTACCTATGCCCAGAGGATGAGTGATGTTATTAAGATTCACCACAAGCACTTTTAGCACATGCTGTCAAACCCTCCGTGCCTCTGTCAGCCTTGCCTCCACCAACACCAAATGCATAGCGTACGTCGGGCTACAAAACAGCCGAGGAGAGGGCACAGAAGAAAGCCCACGGGGTTAGGGATGGTGAGACCTTCTCTCCTTGGGACCAGCCAGCATAGGATGAGGCCAAGACGTTAACACCAACACATTTGCCTTCCCAAGATATGCCCAAATTAAGTTAGCATCACTCCAGCTGCACTGCAGGGTGTCTTTGTACCTCTCTATACGCCTTCATTGCCTTGACCTGAGTGGGAGCCATTGGGGCGGTAGGATTTAAGCCTTCCAAGCTGGGAGCCACAGCATTTCACAAACCCAGGTGGATACATTACTCTGCTGAGTGCAAAGTCCAGCCTTTCTGAGCACAGTCTGACTGTGAAGGAGAAAGCAGGTCCAGCAGTACGCCGATGCACTACAAAATAGTTTCAGTTAAAGAGTCCATACTCGGACGAACTTGGATATAAAATACGTAAGGGGACTGGAGGTCTAAAGCAGATGCAGTGGAGCAGGAGGAAGGGTAAACTGCTGCAGGTTGAGGTTCCCCAAGAGCTCAACTAATCGAAGTCCTGCCATTTCTTTCTCACCCCAGCCGCAAATTCCAGCTAGCTCTTGCGTGCCAGTACTAAGCCTTGCTATGACCCTGCCGTGAGCTGGTTCAGGGAGTTAAACCAGGTAAAAAGTAACTCTGCAGGAAAAAGCAGTAGTCTTCAATCAGTTTAGCTCCCTGAACTGGCTCATAACAAGATCAGACAAATATCAGTGCTGGCAAGGAGAGAGGGAGCAAGGTGCAGGACCAAACTGTGATAGCTCTGATGTAGACCTAAATCGCCTTGGACATGCGCCCCTAGACAAAGAGCTAAGCTAGTCTGTGTAACATCACAAGCATGAAATAATTCCCCAAGCTACTGCTCACGTTTCTATTTACACAGCAAGCCCCTGCTTCAGAAAAGAAGAGTGCATGAGGACACATCTTTCTGAGGCAACAAACATTTTTCTTCCATGCAGGAAAAAATATCTTATTCCGCACACCTCTCAAATACAACCACCAGCTAAGCCTACAACCTGCTTGACCCTGAATTTTTCTGCTAGGCCCCTAACCAGATATAACAGCTG
>NW_009195563.1:0-2101 GCF_000690835.1 Fulmarus glacialis | reverse complement strand
AGGGCTTGAACAGCTGATCAAATCTCTGCCAACTTTTACAGGCTTGTTGAAAGACAAAAAGAGCATTCCAGTTCAGCTCAGTTGGGCTAGCTAAACCACAGTATTCCCAACTGAGTCCAGCAGGTTTTGACTCAGCGCTATTGTTCTTAAGCACATGATAGACACAACTCTTACTTGCTTCTTTATTTGTTGTTTTGTTTTCTTCTAAAGCATTGCCTCTCATTCCTCTGCCATTCCTGGCAATGTTTCATGGGATTTTGTTTTTTAAACACACAGCTCTTGGAACCAACGATCCTTCTACAGATATTTCCACTTCCCTCTGTAGACATCCCTTTTCTCTTTAAAGACACTCTTATACCACTTCTGACTAAAAAATATATGATCCTTGACAGCATCTTGGCCTTACTCCTGAAAAACACACTTTTTTATTTAATGTCTATGTAAGCCTGTCCGGAAGTCATAGATGGAGACATAAGCCATTTTCCATTGATATTTCATTTACCAGTAAAAAGTTTTTAATGTACTTACCTCAAACATCCACCTCCATACGATAAGTTAACTTAAGTTTTCCTACTTACTCTTTCACAAGGCTTTTGATTTTGCTATATACAAAGCCAGTTGTGCATATGGTGCACCCAGCAGCCTACCCATTGACTTGGTTATCTTGTTTAAAACACCATCATGATCCTCAGTGCTTTATATGGTGTTTACTAGTGCAACACCAGCAGTTTTGTCTTCTTGGTCAAAGACACAGAAAACATATGTCATGTCCTACTGCAGCCATAACATTTTGTAGGCTTCCCAAACACAGCCCAGATCCCACAATTACAGATTACAGCCTTGGGATGCCCATTCGTGCAGCCATAAGAGCGCTACCTTAAAGCCACGTTCACTGGGCACCGATGCATTTGCAGCAGTCGATCACCCGGCACGACCCCTGGCTGCATGCTGCCTACGGGACGGTGAAGTCCCCAGTGCACCTTGCGGGCCTGGCTCCATAGCCATCCCGACCAGCGCACTTGCTGCACCTCAGCTCCTTCCCTGCCCGTGTGCACCCAGGCTTCCTTCTCAAGCAAAGCAGGGCACACGCTGGCATGGTGCAAACCGGCATGTCCCCACAAGCAGACGTGTGGCCAGAAGCCGTGGCTGTGTGGTGCACTGCAAAGTATCCTGCAGTGTACGTACAGTCCTTGTGTTTTGTGGAACAAAAATCTTCTCTCAGAGAAGGTGTGAGGACATCGCAAGTGGAAATAGCCATGCAAGCTTGCATAGCTGCCTTAATCCTGTGACACAGCCTCTCCTAGTTATTGATCTAAACACCCTCCTTACATCCACGTGTCTTTCCTCTCTTTCACTCTCTGCCAGTAGTCTGAACAACCAGTCTGGGCTTTAACCAGAAGTTCATACACAGGAGAAATGGAAGGGTTTCTAGGCCTGTCTTCACGTTGTTTGGCTAGGGTGTGAAACGAGGCTTCATTCTCAGGGGAGATATTTGGGTCACAGTCAGTCATGGAGATGACCTACTTTGGTATCCTTGGGAATTACTTTTACTATCCATTTCTTACTCAAGAGCCAGGCCCAGGCAGATGTATTACTGCAATATTGCAACTGTCCCAGTAAAACCTGCCAGCCCGGACTGATCTTGGCACCCCTCCTAATATCCCTGGAACCATTCACCCCTTCTGGCTGGGCTGCTGGCATGGGAATAGACAGAGCATCTCGGCAAGCCGCACCGGGCCATCCTTGCCCTTTGGTACATGCGCAGGATCAGCCCATTACAGAGGGCCATTTCAGCATATGCAACGCAATTATGTCAATATCAAGACACAGTGGATTTCTCTCCAACATAATTTCATCAAATCAAGAAAAATGTCCTACTTCCTACAGCAGTAAGTTGACTCCCTTCCCCCCCAGATACGGCATTAACCTTCTCCACTCCAGCAACCTACTCACCAAATTGCTGATAGCTACTAATTAAAAAGGTTTTTAACTGTCTGCGAAACTGGACTGAGTGAAACGATGAGCATCACTGCTATAGACATGAATTTTAATTTGGATTTCTGAAGTAGTTTATATATATATACACATATACACACACACA
>NW_009195562.1:0-3956 GCF_000690835.1 Fulmarus glacialis | reverse complement strand
TTATTCCCGGCCCCCCTCCCTCCATGGCATCGCGTTGTGTCCTTAAACTTGTAGGTTTAAAATCAGGGTTTCAGATATGGGGGCACCAGGGTCTTTTTATTCCTCTTGCCCAGGGCTTGCTTTAAAAATACCGTGGAGAAACACAGTAGGGTGTAAAGGCTGCAAGCAGACCACCCTCTCTGTTAGAATGAGGCAAGGCCCAAGCACCCTGCCTGCAGGGTGGTGGGGTGTTCTGGCTGCCAGGTGTCTCTCACAGGTGTTTGCCTTAGAAATAGGCTCTGTTTTGATGTCTTCTGTTACTATTAAATGTCCATGCTGGTGTTGGGTGCTGTAAAAGCTTCCTGCAAACTCTGATACTTGGTCAACTCTTGTTAGGTCATTGACCCAAACTCCGGAGCTTTTTCTGAGTGATCAGATCCAGTGACACAGGCTGCAGTGGAAACAACACAACTTTACCCTTGAATGTGGAAACTGAGCATGAACTGGAGCAAACAAAGTCAGTAGATGCTTGGATCTCTTTTTCCATCTGACAGTGAGGGTGTTTTTTTGCATTGTAGTAAACATCCCTGAGGGACTTACTTCTTGGAATAATTCTTGCCTTTAGCGTGAAAGTAACAGTATGTCTAACAAAAAAGAAAATGAAACCTTCAGTAGTTTCAACAGTATTACATGTGGAAAAAAAGAAGGCATTTCTAGCATTTCTTACTGTATTCTACTGGTAGTTAAATCAATAATCAGATTTTTCTGAACATTCCTCATCCACTTTCTGCAGTACTTTTAAAAATAAGTCATCATTAGGTTTCAGGATGCTGAATCAGACACAAATGAGCACATTTCTTAACTTATCTCACCTGTGTGTTATCAGCTTAAGTATGTGATTTTCAAATTGCTTTATTAGCAATAAAACCTATGTGGATAATCAGTTTTCATAATAAAACCATAAAATGTTATTGGTAAAAATGTAAGTTCTCAAAGTAATTTAGGTATATGTGTTTATGATGAGTAAGCTGATGTATTACTGGCAGATGAGAAAGATATATCTCAAGGGGAATTGTTGTGAAATACAGAGACATGGAATTAAAGTACAGGAACTTCCTTGTTGCACTGAACTACTTTAAAAAAAAAAAAAAGAAAACACTTTGTAAGTGTTCTTGCCTTCATGCTGGTAGATTGGTCTGGAATATAACTAAGAGGGTTTTTAGCTATTTTTCCATCAGAATAAGCTATAACTTGCCCTCATCCTTCAATAGATCACTCTGGAGGCTACAAGAGGGCAGGAATTCAACCCCATTGCTTTTCTTCCCTTCTGCTTTTCACAGATCTCCAGGATTATTTTTCTCAGGTGGGATTCTTTGTATAGCAAAGACTGGTGCTGCCTGTCTGTCTGCTGCCCTCCCGAGAGGCTGGGTGTGCTTCAGCTTGAGAGCATGCAGGATCGTCTTGTTTGTAACAGAGCTGGACACCTCAGTGAAGCCCGTTACACGGGTAGTTTTTGTTCCTTGGTTGAGCGTTCACATTTCATGGGCTTCGTTTGAACAACTTCCAGTTGATCATTCCTGAAAATTCAGATGGAAATTGAAACCCCTTGGAAGCATTTCTGAAAAATCCTTTAGTATTGTTCAGCATTCATGCTAAGTGTGCGATTCACGTGCCAGATATGAATGTGTATTGCACCACCAGAGCCCAAGTACCCGCTTTTATTGGTCCCTTGAAGCCAGCCAAGCGTGGGCCGTCTTTGGCTGTGAACATAGAGCAGGGCCAGTTCTGCCTTAAATAGGAATACTTACGGTGTAAGACTTCCCTAGGGATGTCTGGGGGGTCAGTTTTGCTTCTTATTTATGTTCCTTTTCTTACCACTAAGAATACAAAGAAGAAAGGTAATACACTTGCTGATTAATTAGACTCTTTCTGAAACTCTGTGTGCTAGAAAAGTATTGGGTTAATGACCCTGTGAGAACAAATTTAAATAAAGACTGGAGGAATTGAAACAAGATTGGCTTTCCCAGGAATTTTGTGAGAACATTCTCTATTCTTTCTTTTTTTTTCAGTTGAGAAAGCTTTTTAGACACTTGGAAATGTTTCAATGAATTTTATGGATCACAGCAATCCCAGGTGGGAAAACAGGAAGATAGGCATGCTGAGGAGGAGAGAACTGGTGATTCTGCCAGAGCCCGACAGTCACACGAAGAGAGTGCGGTAGGTTTGTCTCTTGCATTATTTGTCCCATGCACCTTATTCACAAAAGCAGCAGTTTTCAGTCTGTGCTGAGCATGGAAGCCAGTGCCATATACTGTTTCCCGAGATGCTGGAGATCTGTCTGTCACATTTAGTAACACCATGTGTTTCCAGGACACTTTTTCTTTTGTATGGTTCCTCTTCATAATGCCACAGCTCCAAAACGCTTCTAAACATTCAGGGAAGTTCTGAGTGATTGTTTTAATTTTGGAGGGACCTTGTGTTCGACTACCCCTATGCTTTGCCCTGTGGCCTGTACAGCATGCAGGCAGCTCCTGGATCAGTACAGGAGATCTGCAGACAAGTCCTCTGCAGTCATGCCAGGAATGTTGCTTTGGGCAAAACGTAATCTTAAAGTAGTATTAGAAAACTTCACTTAAATCCATGTTGAATGTGTCTGGTACAGGATGTTTTACCCAGTTTAGGAGCTGGAAAAGCACTAGGTATTTCATAAAAGTGATCCTCAGCCATTACAACAGCACAGCTTCTGAACACGGAGCAAATTGATTTGTCACCAATTCCCCACTGGCTAGTGAGGGTGCCTTTAATCCAAAGGTTCACGGGGTATTTTTGTTTGTTTTTTAATCTTGCTGATTCTTACTTAGGAATAGCTGCTGCAAGTTTTAAGATGTGTGTTTTTCTGGGGAGATAAAATAGGCCAAAACAGTGTAACAAGCTGTATTAACACAAAAGTGGCTGGTGTTCTATAATTCTGTACAGTATTAGCAAAAAGGGAAAAAAGTAATGGGCAGAGCACAGGTGTGGGACAGCAGAGCCAGTCTTGTCTTTACCCTGTTTCCGTTTTCACCTGTGCCTGTCCAGGTGGTGGCTGTTGGGCCCCACATTCAGTTTGAGGATGCCTCTCTGTTCAGAGGACAGCATTAGCCTTCGGGAAGGGCACCGGGCACCAGCCTGGCAGTGACTATTGTGTGGTGGGAGTGCTGGAGTAACCCTGGGTCCAGCTGGCAACATCCAGCTGCTACGGAGTAGTGAAAGGAATGGAGGCATCCCTGCTGAGCTGCTTTGGGACAGAAATTCCTGCAAGAGGCACCACCCCAGCACTTCATTGGCTTTTCTGTGTTGCACCCTGCCTGGTGCTCAGCTGTAGCTTTGTCCGCTCCATAGTTTTGCCTATGTCTGCTTGAAAGAAAGACATATAGGGAGAGGAGGAAGGCAAGAAAAAACCAGTATCTCTATGTCTCACTAAAGGAGAAGTTCCTTCTGGTCCCTACAGAGTACAGGAAGACAGGGCTGATATTAAATTCCCTATCCAGGAGCTGCTAATTACTGCCTGTATTAGCGTGAACTTTTTTTTTCACCCCTAGATGAGCCTTCCTGTAGTAAAAATAAAAATATGTGGGGTCAAGATTGTTCTTTATCTCTGCTCTACAAATGATTAATCCAGGGATAAAGGTAATGCATCGTGTGTCTGAAAACCATTTCTTTCTGTCCTTTTATTGTGGTGTTATTGTGATCCAGACCAAAAGCAAAGCATGTTTTAATTCATGGAGGGAAGGAGACTGAATATCTTGGAGATCAAATAGACATAAAGCAACGTGTTCTATAGCAGGTAACACGAAAAGAACTTTTTTCGTTGTTTCCGTTTCTCTCTTTGGGCTGTAAGAGCAGGGCTTCAGCTCGCCCTTTCCGGGGGGTGCAGTTCCGTGCTCAGCCCGTTCGGGGGGAAGGGAGGCGAAGGGGGCGGCCACGGCGGCACCCCC
>NW_009195561.1:0-4646 GCF_000690835.1 Fulmarus glacialis | reverse complement strand
GGTGGGGGGGGAGGATGGGGAGAGGTTGCCAGACAGGGAAAACAGGCATGGTTAGTCAGTGATTTTTAGGAACCGCTTTTTTAAACTTCCCCATTCTTATTTCATGAAATGGAATATTCTCTTCCCTCAGGGCTGAAAGCATTTGAGATTTGTTGATGTTCTGCCTTTAACTTTGCAGCCAAAACCAATATTGTTTTAATGGTAATGTATTTCTATTTAAAAGAAATTTGCAGTAAAAAGTTGATTCTGGATTGCCTGTGTGCAATCCAGTAATTGTTTCTATAGGCAATATAGTCATAGGCGAGTTGTCAGTATTTATGTTAAAGATACAAATCCTGGTACTAAGGAATTTTTCCATCAGGATAAACAGTAGCCTGGAGAAAAAGGCAAGAGAAGGAAACCATATTTCTAAAAAATCAAATAAAAATGGAAAGGTAAAATCCAGTACAAAGAGCCTTAAGGCATCTGCAGTTGGCACTTACTATGAAATTAACAGATATTGTGCATGCTCATACACCCACATACACCTAAACACACTTGCATATATATTAAAGTTTGTCTTGCCTTACAAGTAGGAGAGCTTTAAAAGCAGGAATATATGAAAATACTAATGGAACAGAACTTGATTAAGCTGTTTAAAATCCAGTTCTTGAAATCTATTCAATTAACTTCTTCAATAACACCCCTGAGATTTGCCTTAAACCTATCTGTTTGGCGGAATACTGAAAAGACACATGCATTGTTTTTTTCCAGATTTATTACAATTCAGTCACATGGCTATTTATTTTTGGTTTAAAGGATAGTCCTATGTCAAATCAAGATATTAAGCAATGTTTCTAGTTAAAAAGGAAGCAAAGCCTAACCTATTGACCCATTATGTCAATGAAAATCTTTGCAGTCACTTCAACGAGCAGTGGAATTAGGCATATTCCTTGACACTTTTGGGAAATAAAATTTAACCCTGATTGCTTGATATAGAAATAGATGTTCAGCTTACACACAATCATCACAAGTTTTGCTGAGTGCAAAATTTAGATAACAGTCACAATAACACAGAGTGACTTTGTAATTATCACTTTTACAGATCATAAGTCAATATTTGTTCTTTAACACAGAAACCCCACAGATGAACAATTATTTTGAGATTCTTGCATTACAGTTGTACTTCATAGTCTCCTTTTTTTCCATCTCTGCTTCTGCTACTTGCAAAATTTCAAACAGTATATTTATATGGTAGTGTTTCTAAAATGTTTATACTGTCCTTTCTTTTGTTTTCAGTATTAAAAAATGAATAAAACTATAGGTGTACGAGTTCATAATGGAATTCATCCTGCAATTAATGAACAAGTGTTGACCTGCATTTTCCAACTGTGCAAAGAGACAATGATGGACTGAAAATTCATAAAGAAGCAAAATTCTGCTTCTTTTCCTATACAATAAAAAGGAATCTGTCATAGCTTGTCCAAAATCCAGAGAAGCAGCAGTAGCACAGGAGAATCAAATTAAATTCTTATTGGTATTAGCAGAACATGCACCATCCTGACTGAAATTCAAGTAAGGAAGGAACAGCTTCAACATAGTCATGAAAGATAGCGGAATAAAATTTTGTGATTCATCAGCTAATCCAAAATACACGTAAAGCTGTAGAAAGATGTTATATATTCATTCATTGGTTACAGATCATAGAAGTGGGATTCTCTCCTTTATGCAAATTCAGTTTACCACTTTTCTTGTAGTTTTCTTACCCTCTAGGAGAGAGGAAATAAGGAAGAAGATTCTTCTTCTTATGAAACTCCCCTCTCTGGAGACCACAATGTCTTCATTTGCCTTCTTTGAATTAATTAGAGAACTAGCATTAAAAAAAAAGAGCAGTATTTGAAGAAATGAGCACATATTCCTCTAAGTTTTAAGGCCAAAGCCTCTCTTCAACACAGGCCCAGCTCAGGCTTCATAACTGTAAAATGTATAAACATAAAATCTAATTCTTCAGCCTAGCAGAAGAGCATCAAAGTACATCCTTGACCTACCAAAGACTTTTAAGATTGCCAACTTAAGTAGCCAACGCTAGCCAACTGAAAGAGGTGTGTGTATCAAGCTTAGCAGTCCAACTCAGAATGCAGCACACCTGATATGTAATATTTCTCTTACCCACATTAACTATCCAGCATTACAGATCTGCCTGGAACTACTAATCTTGATTTCTTCTGTACTCAGTGAAATGAGACAGGTCCCTCAAACAAGTTGCCAACTTACCCTTGGATTAAATTAATTTTTCATTTTTTCTCCACTAACCTTAGAAAAAACTCAGTGTCTAACTTAAGCTATCATCTAAGTTTTTGATATTCAGAAAACAAGATTAAATCCTTCCTCCTGTCTGGTTCATATCCAATGACAATTATAAAATGTCTGGGCAGATCTGGAAACAGGTACCAGAATCTCCTCCCATGTGAGTATCACAGTCCTTAGAACAAACTTCTGCTTTCTTTATCTTACATTTTGCTTGAAAACTTGACTTAATTTCCAGGAAACAACAATGTAAAAGGATAAATCTCTCTTGTCTAGCATGTGTGTGTATATATATTTATTTACACATATATTTAATAAAAGTGATTATAGAATAGAGAATTCATTGTCTCCAGAAAATCTGAAACACCAGGCCCAGATAAAGTTGTCTAGGAAAATCTGTGGTCCAAAATTATGTTAAGTGGAGAAACATATTAAAGTTAGGCTGAACTGTAAATCAGGCTTTGTGACTGGAAAAACCCCACTTAAATTAGGCATTTCAATGGTTCTTGGGTAACTCTGACAAGAAACTGTTATTGGCACAGGTTTAAGTGTTAATATTTCCCTCAAATACAGTTGTTTTAAAAATATAGTATAGTATTTTATAATTGACATCTCTCAGCAGCAGTAACTCTTGAGTATCATCAGCCTAAGAAATGAAAATAGATTTTTCTGTTTCAGGACATACTGGCAAGCAAATGACCAATCCATTTCTGATGAATACTATCTCTGTGTTAAGATAAAACAAATAGTTTACAGCTCACAATGGGAACACAAATATAAGAGCATTTACTTGTATTCAGCTCTACATTTCCCCCTTCAGGACTCTGACTTTTGATTTGCTGGGATACAAGGCAAATGTTAGCATACACTTCTATGAAGGGTTTTGTTTGGAATTGTCATTAAAAGCTCTTGATATGACACCATGGACCTCCACCTCTGTAAATACATGCTGGCTACTTTCCAGAATAAATTATGTTTAGTACACGTAATGACATTAACCTCAGCAAATAAACTGGCTTTGTAACTCTACACAGAGTTTACATGTGAGTTCATTATATAATGAAGGGTAAGTCCTAAACAAGACAAACTAAGGTTCCACATTAATAAGATTAAATGCCAAAAAGATTAGAGAATGGTCACTGAAACCTGTGTTCAGAACACCATATGAGAAATTTAACTTAAGATGGGTTCATAGCTGAAATAAATTAATGGTGTGAAAATAAAATAATGTAGACCTTAAGAACAAGAAGACAAGATCCGTCAGTTATACATCAGAGCTAATTAGGTAGTTCCAAATATTCTCCATTATTAGTCTCCATTATTAGTATCAGGTTTAAGAACATGGTGAATAAAAAATATTGTAACAAAAAGGGGAATGGTAATACAGTCCCTAGCACTTCAAGCTTTTGAAGTTCATGAAATGTCTTCTACTAAATAGTCTAAGGGTAACCTGCAAGGAGGTCAAGGGTTACCTTATTCATAAGCAACTTCACCTAATTCTTATTAACTTCACTGATATTATCCCCACATAATTTAATGGGAGGCAGATTTAGCCCTGAATTCATAGTAAAAACTGTACTTAAATGGACTTTACACAAACATGTTGCTTCCGAACCGTTGTGTTTCAATTTTGAGTGTAAAGTTTACTTTCATTAAAAACTGCTTTCTGACTCAAAAACCTAGCTACAAATTAATGTGACAGATTTATCAACTCTTGAAAAACGTGAAAGGAAAAAGAATCAGGACACAAAAATATTTTCCTGATTTAAAAAAAAAGAAAAAAGAAGAAAAAGAAAAAAAAATTTTTGCCTTCTGTTTTGATTGAAAGGAACATCTAGAGATAGATTGTTTGCTCTCACAAAAGACTGAATCGAAAACTTTCAAAACTTTTTTCTTCATAATACGTCTAACAAAATAAACATATGTTTTAAAGCTTGTAAGCTTCATATAGGGATGGAGAAGAGTGATAAAGCAACTGAAAAGTTCATAAGATTTTGTAGATAAGTTTAAATGAGCAATAAAAACATTACTAATGAGAGATGTTTACTAAATTCTTCACCTCTATATAGTTCAGTATGGCAACTAAAAGGTAGCTTTATTGCTACCATCCTGCTCTTTTCCGCAAACACTATATTCTTTCAACATGGTCTCCTTAAACATTTTCATCAACATGTGAGAATGAATTCTACAAATCAGACATGCTCAAGGAAATAAATCTTTGGAGAAGCTTTCACCAGAAACTTTCTACATGATTTTCTACTTACATGAACTTCCATGACACCTACTGCAACAGCTGACTTTGTTCTTTCAGAAATTGCTATTGTAATAAAGGAGCAGGGGGGAGGGGGTGGGGTGGGGTG
>NW_009195560.1:2534-5323 GCF_000690835.1 Fulmarus glacialis | reverse complement strand
AGCTCCTCCTGTTTGCTGCCCATGCTGTGCGCATTGTAGATGCACTTGGGCTGGGCTATTTATTTCTCCCCCGACATTGGCGTGCCACCCCTAGGCTCTTCTTTAGTGAACCTCGTTTTATCCCCTTCCCTCTTCGAACCTAGTTTAAAGCCCTCTCGATGAGCCCCGCCAACTCGTACGCGAGAATCCTTTTCCCCCTGTGAGACAGCTGAACTCCGTCTGTCACCAGCAGGCCCGGTGCCGTGTAGACCTCCCCATAATCAAAGAAGCCAAAATTCTGCCAATGGCACCAGCCCCTAAGCCACGTGTTGATCCGATGAGTTTTCCTGTTCCCTTCAGTATTCTTCCCTGCCACTGAAGGGATTGAGGAAGCTATGTCAAGGGAGACACTAGCTACAGTCGGGAGCTTTCTTGGATCTTGGATTGATTAGGACATGGTATAAGGAAACAGACACAGCTGCCTGCATTCTGCAGAGTGGTAGAAATTTTAATACAGGAAACCAAGACCTTCTTTCAAGAAAGGTCTCAAAGTAGTGATTTCCTTGGTAATTCAAATAACGCTACCTTTTTCAAATACAGGTATGGACATTACAAGATACTAAAAGGTAACACAAGTGATGTGCAGCACACCATCTTGCAATTTTCTAACAAACTTGAGTGGAAAATTTGCCCGTTTGTCATTTCTGCTCTAAACCACCATTTCCCATGGAAATACCTGGTGACTGAAGAAGGCATTCATCATTGTTTTCCATGACATATGCCATCTGAGTCTTTAAGCCTTCAAAATAGCTTTCCTAAATCCATGTCCAAAACCAAGTGATGCAGCCAAGTTCGTTTGTGAAAGGTTAATTCCCCCCTTTTCTTTGCATTCTGTTTCAAATATTGTATTTAGAAAGATGGAGGAACTAATTCAGAAGTCTTGCAAAGACATGGCAAAGTTTTACCTAACAGTCAGTCAAGTGGATCTTGCAATCAAGTAAAGCTCCTCTGAAGGGATGATGAAACAAAGTACAATGGTTGCCCACAATGTCTATTTCACAATATTTATTAAAATGACAGAAAAAATACCTCTTGGAAAGTCTATTTCAATATCGAGGTCTGGTTCATATGGAACATCAGGCAAGCTTGTCCGTGCCTCTGTTTCTGAGTTTAGTAGATTTGACTCAATTATTACACCTGTCAAAAAAAAAAAAAAAAAAAAGGGAAAAACTCTTGTTATTTTAACCAACACATGGATTAGTCAAAACAGGGCAGATTTAGAACATTAGAAGCTGAGTTGTTCTAAAGCTGCTTGTTCTGTTCATCACTATCCTAGGTTTTGTTTTTCTTGGGATCTCAGGTTTACTTCTCCAATCTGATTTCCTTCAACATAAAAGATACTTATTAGCCCATCTGTCCTTCTTCATTAAGATGAGTCAGCAAAGCACATGTATAGAAAATCAAACACTGGTGAATCTGGATCATATCAACCAATCACAGAACTCAAACAAGCTTGACAAACCTAACTATCTATTTTTCTACATGATTCTGCCCACAACAGAACAGATTTTCAAGTTCGTGAAAGAGATCCTACAAAAGCAAACAAGGCAGGCAGGCAGAGAGAAACAAAAACTTGACCTCTTTCCAACTTCTGGCAAAGACAGATTTCTCCAAATTCAGTTCTCTGCAAACGAGCAAGCTCTGATCCCATACATCTACTCATTTAGCTAGCTGTACTTAGCAAAAGAGAGCAAGGAACTGCAAATGACAACCTTGCAGCACTGCAGAAATGTCCAGTTTTACTCGGGGAATGGCAACGGTTTGGAAAACAATAAGCTTCCTGGGACTGCAGCACTGCAGCACCATTGACCCCATACACCAGGCCGAAAGTGTAAGTTCATGTCGTTTATCAACATCCTTTGAGACATCTGTAGAAAGAGCTTGAAAAAACCCCAGAATTTCACCTGAGTCATGGAAAAACCTTAAAATATAGTTTTTGGAAGAGAAGCTAAATTCTCCTAGAAGATACAGAAGAGACTTGAGGATTTTGGCAGGCAGAGCTGGGAAAGAGGGGCAAAGAGGTATGTGCACTGCAAAAATATCATTACAGGATATGCCGGATTTTTTGATCTTCAGCTGTGAAGTTGTCCCAGACAGTTCTCTCCTTTTAGGTGAGCTGGTGGGATGACAAGCCATTTCAGCATCACAACCCCAATGATCTATCAGCTGATGTGTTACTACCTTCAAAGAGATGATACTTGCAGGTCAGGATCAATCAAGAGCAAAAGCATCATTAGGTCACCTGGGTTTGTTGACCACAGTTCCACTTGTGAAGCAAACGTTTCTCTTAGTTTTAACAGTCCCCGCTTCCTCACACTCAACATAGAATGTGCCTAGTAATGTGTTACTACAAAGAGATCAGACCTGTCATATCCAACCTTGTTCAGAGAAAGTTGTGTTCACACCTGTAAGACACAGCTACGGAGATCACTTTCCCTAAACTTTTGAATTGAGTTTTTCTGGGAGGAAGAATGGCTTGGTTTTGGCTTGTTTTGAGTGGTGCTGAGAAGAACACATGTGCATGCAATCCAGGATGACTGCTTGCCATCAGCCAGGGAGCTGGCGCGAGCAAAGGGAATGCTTGCATTTTTAAAGACAAAGGTCTGGTACAGCACACCAAAGTCACGCAACAGACTTCAGAGTTTTCTGTATTTCAAATGTGCTAAAATGATCTTTAAAAATATTTAAATAATTAAGATTTCAACTTAAAGTAACTCAATAATAGCACTGTTGTAGTTAAACAATCTTTC
>NW_009195560.1:0-2467 GCF_000690835.1 Fulmarus glacialis | reverse complement strand
TAAAAACCTCACCAGGAAACCCACTGGCCACATCAGAAGCTTCAGCTTTTCCATCATGTTCAGGTACTATCCCTGACAAGTTCAGTAGCTCAGTTTCCAGAGGATTTGAGGGCACTTTTCCCCTCAGCTCTTCTATTGCTGCAAGGATTTTCTCACTGCTATCCAGAGTAGTGGGCAAGAAAACTGGCACTGGCACCTATGCAGACAGGGAGGAAGAGATAATTAGAAAAGAAAAAATGCTGCAATAAAGCATCAACAACAGTCAACACAGAAACAAACTCTACACCCCTCTTCTAAAAAACAGTTAATACAGATTAGAAACGTATCACTCTAGTGTGAGCTGACAAAAAAATGTTGACAGGTTAAAAAATTCAATATAAATGATTGAGAACAGAAGGGAAAGCAGGAAAGGATACAGAAAAAAATTAAATATGACAAAATATAGTGGGTCAAAGTAAGAACAGAAGGGACTTTGGAGCTTCAAACCTGTCTGACTATAACTTCAGACTAACAGTTTGGACAAATCACCATCCTATTTTAGTGGCTTGCTTGTGAAACACAGAATTTTAGGAATTCAGGGTCTTCTTCTTCCACCATTTGGACGAGATTTGGTACATAAGTGATAACAAACTTAACTTAGAGTTATTTTCTTTTGCTGGCACAAGGTTCTTTTTTTTTTTTTGCTTTTCTTCCTTCTGTTTATCCCATTCTGCCATCCCTCCCCAACACAAACTTTCAGTTTCCCCATTACCAGAACAAATCAAATCTTACTGTTCAATGCTTATTCAAACTCGAAAGTATCACTCAGAATTGTTCCTAAAAAGTTCAGCAGCACAAAATTTTCACACTGAAAGCAGGCAGATAGGTCCTAAAGAACAACCAGGAAATTAAGTGCCACTGTCGGATTTCTAACATTTTTTCAGTGAATAGTGCTGCAGCATCCTGCAATCCTTTAGATGGACCAGAATGAGAACAGTCAACAATACAAAGTGGTCTCACACACGGATGTGAATGGATGCCAAAAATGAAGCTGAAGTCTCACTTACAGGAACAGGAACCGTTGTAGGAACAGGAACATTTTGACTATACATGTTCATAGGCACCGGAACATAGACAGGTATAGGAATAGGCACTGGGACATACTCTTTTTTCCAATCATCTTCTATTAAAAGAAAAAAGAAAAAGGCAAACACTGCCAGGTACTTAAATATATTTTACACCTGCAGTTTAGGGAAAAGAATCAGAATATTTGCAATATGTTCTAAGACAGTAACAATTTAAAAAATCTGCAATGAAGAAATCAGTAGTTCCAGTACAGTTCAAGAGTTACCTGTCTGACAAGATTTTGTCTGCATATGAGGTTTACAGTATGTGGCTTTCGTCATTGTCAAAGGCTTGCAAAGAACTGCCTTGTTCTTCATTTCTCTGTTAGGTGTTGGAGAAGGTGGTGGTGCTGAGCCCTACAGACAAGCGAATAAAAGAGAATGTGCTGTTACACCACACTGATTTCAACACAAAGTTCTTGATTTAATGTATCAGTTGATACTTTTCATATATGAGATACTGAAGAGGAAACTCACAACAGCACCAACTATTTTTCTTTAATTGCAAGTTATTCTACATTTCTAGTAATGAGCTGCCACTGCCAGGAATGTAACATAGTTGTATTTTGCTCAGACAGGGCTAGCATTTTGATTAACAACTTCTGGCTCGTTGTCCTTTTCTTTTTTTTTTTAATTTAAGATACTCTTAAGATATTCTTTTTTACATTCTTTTTTAAATGAAAGTGCAATTTAAGCTATTTTATAACTTAAAAAATAATTTTAGCTGTAAAAAGAACTCGTTATAAGTAGCATAACAAACTTTTGGCTCAAGGTCTAACCTTCTTGAACTATGCTATAATCCAAAGATCACATTTTTAATAAAATATCGCTAACCAATTATTTAATACCAATCCAAAGATCACATTTTTAATAAAATATTGCTAACCAGTTATTTAATACGTAAAGTATGAACTTCGGGCTCCCCCTGCTGGCTCTACAACAGTGACAACAAATACTTGGGAACATCCCATAATTCTCAAACTGCATCCTTAGAGTCAACAGGTAAAAACCCGCTTGTTCCAGACATTATTTTTGTCCCCTAGCACCTGTTTTAGAACCTGATTTAAGAAACAGATTGTCACTTTTATTTGGTCATATGTAGTAAAACTAGCTCCACATATTCTTTTAAATATGGAAAGAAAGTCAAGTCATAAGAATAGCAGTAGACTTTATTTAACAGGCATACACTTTCTAAAATATAAAAAAAAAATACTGTATCACACATAGCTTTTATACGATCTTTAAAAATTTATGGACTGAATTAACATCATTAAACATAAAATACTAGATGTTTTTAACATGATAGTTTAGCTTGTCTGATGTCTCTAGTTACCTAATGTGGGAAGACACATAATGAGCGATCC
>NW_009195559.1:0-1077 GCF_000690835.1 Fulmarus glacialis | reverse complement strand
ATTAGAAAAAGGTTCTTCACTGAGAGGGTTGTCGGTTACTGGAACAGGCTCTCTACAAAATGGTCACGAAGCCTGTCATGTCAGAGTTCAAGAAGCATCTGGATGATGCTCTTAGTTAGTTTAGATGGTTTAGTTTCAGGTAGTCCTGCAAGAAGCAGGGAGTTGGACTTATTAGTCCTTGTGGGTCCCTTCCAACTTGAGACATTCTATGATTCTACGATTCTAAGCCTGTCAGTAGAAGTTCAAACAGCAAAGCAGAATTTTGAAACTGTACAGAAGTTAGATTTTAACTTGAATTTGTTTACTGTTTTGTTCCAATATTTGTGCTAGTTTACAGGGCAATATATTTTCCATAAACTCAACATTTGTTTTTCCCTTAACTTGCACTGTGATCAGATCCATGAATATACTCTGACAAATTGTATAGCCTAACAATGGAAAGTTGTAACGCACTTGGATTTCATGAACTTTTTTAAGACTGTACTGTGATCTGACTGCTACTTTAAAGAACTAATATGACCACACTAATAGGTCCCCAATGCATCTGGTTTTACCCAAGGACTGGGTTAGCTCCAGAAAAACCAGTCCTATTACAGATCTAGGATTTCATTACAGCCTAGACAGTAAGTCAGCAATACTGGAAAAGAAAAATGAAAGCACTACACTTGCTTTCTTAAAGCACCTCATTTACTGTGCTATTGTACTGGCAAGCCTAGTACATTTTGGAATTTGGAGTAGATGATCTTTAAAGGTCCCTTCCAACCCAACCCATTCTATGATTTTCCATTTAACTGTGCATATCCCTGCTTTTGTCATTTCGCAACACACTCTTAATATCCAGTGGTTTGGATATTACATATTGGTCATCTTTCATGACCGGACACTCCAAGAACTGGAGGGAAACCCCATGGACTGGAGGAAGGCAAATGTCACTCCTAACTTCAAGAACAGCAAGAAGGAGGACTCAGGGAACTACAACTTGGCAGAAAAGGACCTAGGGGTCCTGGTGGACACCAAGTCGAACATGAGACAGCAATGTGCCTTTGCAGTAAAGAAGGCTAATGGTATCCTGGACTG